>NC_134959.1:12794916-12899916 GCF_965638725.1 Aptenodytes patagonicus
ACAATAAAAATGGATTGAGGTCTGTGGGTATTGTCGGCTGGTAGCCATCATGGGTTTGGAACATCATTGGTGGGATTACAGCGCTTGTCCTCTGGGCTGGTATTTCATTGTGAGTGCATGCACATTTGCTGCAGTTTTCCTCTTTAGCTCCTTAAGGGACCTGCTTACTGAACTTGTATAAACTAACTGTAGATGAGGCGCTGTAAACGCTTCTTCGCTTTCCATCTCTAACAAGTGGCAGGATTAAGAGACTGGGGGTTAAAGTTCGCTGCCACATCATTTAATTTGCCATGCCATGCTGCTAATGTACAGTGTACCACAGCAGAACCTGAGGTGGGAAGGGATGGATTGCACACCTGTGTGAGCATTTCAATTCTCTTTCTGTTCCCCGTCTCTCTAGGCCACCATGCTAGATAAAACTTCTTTAAGGCACCTGAGAGAGAGAGAAAGAGAGAGAGAAAGAACACCTCCAGAGAGCAGCCTGCTGATAGAACCTACTTCTAACAATATGGTGAGTGTCGTTTTAAAATACCATGAGAAATATGATGTGGTGATCAAGGACTTCCTGCTTTAAGGGTTTCATGTATCAGGGTAACTAGACAAAAAAATGTAGTTCCCAGGGTGAAAATTATATTAACAAAGAATTAGTAATAAAGCTGAATAAATGTAATGAGATGTGAAAGAGAGTGCATAGCGCATTTTTTTTCTCTTTCATAATTAGGACCTGAAAGAAATGGAAATTCAGACAAAACACCTTCCTCATTACCAATTTAAATATTACAAATTAAAATGTGTTGTTATTGGACAGCCAATTGTTTTGTTTTTTCTTCAAGAGGTAAAGATGCTTCCTTTGGTTCAGGTTGCTGTTTTAGAGGAAAGGTTTTTGCAGAATGGTTGTTACCTGATTCTCTTTTAAGTTGAGATAACATTTCAAATTTTCTCTCTGCCAGATTCTACCTTTTCTGTCTTTGCTGAAATGATAGTTACCCAAACTCTGCTGACAGTCTGTGCACTACAGGGGTGGCCCAGAATCATCCTTTGTTATTCTCACAAGCTATTTATCATGTTTATTAAATCACATAGATTCCTACCATAAGTTGGAAAAACAGTATGTGCTTAATTTGGACCAATTAATTCCACAACAAATACATTCTCTCTTGGCCTCTTTTATAAACCAGAACATCAAACAGCTGTTCTCTCATCCCAGCAAAACTAGTATGTAACTTTTTTAGTCTGCTTTTACTAGTGAGTATTGGATGAAATAAGATACCAGACACTTACAGGGATTTATTTCAACCAATAAATCCTGTTAATTTATTAATGACTCAAAGCTTATAAGAGAAACTTTATTTCATGAAGTTTTTATTTCTGCGTTTTATAAATCTTTAGGCTAACAGTCAGTAATCTCCAGTTCCTTTCTATGTCTCAGTGTTTTGTTACAGAGCATAAAAACCCTTTCTAACACTGAAATAATACATAGTTCTATTTGAAAAACAAAATACGCAAAACAACATTGTTGTGTTCTGGGGGCAGTTTCAAACCTCCGACATGGGTTCTAGAAACAAAAGCTAAGCTTGCACTTACTGCCATGTCTGTTCGGTCTGCATAAACACATACTACAACTATCTCTCTCTGTATTATTTACCTTCTGGCTGATTTTGTCAGAGGCTAAGGAAGCCAGGTGACACTGCATGTATACATATTATCTTAAACAAAAGACTAGAAGAAATACACATATAGGCCTGAGAAGTATTTGGAAATGAGAAAAGGTTAGATGAGCATTGAGCAGTTCATCTAAATTGGCCATCTCTGCGATGTGCCTGGTGATATAGGGGCTCCACTCTTCGGTCTATTACAGAAGCTCTGCACTGAGCTCTCATTAAGCTGGTGGATTTGGCCTCTAAATGGTTCTGTTATATCACTCTGATTCTTGTCCCGTGGTTAGAGGAGATGACGCATGTCTGGGAGTGGCCTGCACCAACATCATCTGGGAGTTGTTGGCAACTAGTGTAATTTTGAACTGATGTTGCTTTAAATTGTACCTGGCCACAAACTAATGCCGATGTACTTCCAAAACACATGGGTGGAGTTGTGGCTGTGAATTTGCTGTACTGATGCTTTATGTACTTTCTTGTAATTTTGAAAAGAATAAGAAATGTTGTGCAAAGTCTTTGCTTCTGTGAACTTAGAGTAAAAGATAAAGGTTTAGACAACTACTGCAGTACCTGTAAGAACAAGTGCGAGTAGCCTTCCCAATGTTTGCTCTGAATTGCTTTGTTTTTCGTCTTCGTTTTTACAATTCCTGAGGGCAAAGTCTGTTTGAAACCAGCGTTGGTGTTAGCATGGATGGCCTCCAGGAGGTGGGGGAGGCAGAAATAAGGTTCACAATATTTCTGTCTGCTCCGTGTTGGCTGACAGAACCAGGCCAGCAAAAGTGGTATTGCCCATCACATCCCTTTCAAGCGTGTACAAGGGCTGTTCAGGGCTGTTTCTCTCTTCATGTGCACTGATGAGGAGGCAGCACGGTAGGACATGGCACTCGCATACCTCACCCATTTCAGGTCTGTGTCCTGACTGTCAGAATGTGGCCTTACCTATAGATCACTGTGTAAAGTACAGATGCTCTCTTTGTATTAGAGTTTGATAATAGTTTGGTGGTATAAAATTTTGCCAGTACAGTGCTCTATCTTTTATTTTAAAACAGTTGAGGTATCTGAGCTGGTGCATAGCATGATGGCTTGGGAAGGGCAACAAAACTTTGTAGTTGGGGATTACCTCCCCAGTGGAAAACCAGGAGGCACCTGGAATGGGTCTGACTCAACCCTGTGATACCTTTGTACTGCTTGTGCCCATTTCTATCTGCTAAATCTTGCATCTAGATATGCTTATAGAGATCTTTGTAGTAATGAAGCTTTGTCCATGACACAAGTCTGGTTTGCTCTGCTTTTGCTCTCCTAATCCCTTGCTGCTGCTGCTCTTCCCCTTTTATTTTGGTGTCCTTCACCACCACAATTTCTTTAGCAAAAATCGAAGTAGCTTGAGGCAAAGATCTCTCAGAGTAACTAAGGATCCTCACCTTGCCTTTTCTGCCTTCTGAAAAATAAAACAATATAATACAGGAAAAGCAATCCTCCCCACCATAGGCGCCATTCCTACAGGCTTTTTCTATAAAATGTGTCTTTCAGTAGTTACCTCGTTTCTGTGTAGGGACGTAGGTAGAGCATCTCAGTTTGGGAATCAAACCTGGATTTACAGAGAAATGTGCAGGCCAAATAAATGGCTTTGTAACTGGAATTAGACATGCAATCGCTATCTGCTGACTACTAATAAATTTGAGATTAATGCAAAATGTTAATATTTCATATTGCTTACTTTTTTTTGTCCTATTCTTTATTTCTGAAAAGATGTGTGACGAAATGAAAACTGCATATACACCATAAACTGCATTTCTTGACTACTGAATCTGTGCTTGATTAACCTTAATACATATCTATATTAATTTTTTTGGATTAATTTTTCCCGATTCTTTAGAAAGAAATGAATAAATGGTGTTTGCTTAGCTAATCTTAGATCTGTTCTCTTCAGATTAGTGATGTGTTATTTTTCATGGAATAAAGATTGTGTGTGCGATCTTCTTGCCAATATAAAGGTATTTAAAATGTAGAAATCTTGATAAATAAAATATTAAACAAAAATGTACATTTAACTGTATGTAAGCTGACCCATTAGTCAATAATATTTTTGTGTGATAATTCCAAATTTTGATTGTATTACATGACATGAATTTCTGAGGTCTTTAACTGAATGGATCTGTTCTGCTGCTAAAATATTTGCGTTCTTGTTGAGATGCAGGGCCTGAAACCTGTTGTTCATGTGAACAGCGTACCTTTATATTAGCCAGGTTACGAGCTGCAGTTTTGGAAACTCAAACCTCTTGTGCTTTTGACCAAGACCTGGTTTTTAAATTTATTTAAGTTTTCCTCCCCCCCAAACTATATAAATTATATAACCGAAATATTACAATTATTTGCATGACTTCAGTTTGTTTTGAAATATCAGTTTTGTGGGTCTCAAACTAATGCAACATTCACAATGTTATTTTAAATTGACGTGTTTGTGCACAAAGTACTTTCGGGATCAACTTTGAGAATCTCTCTCATCTTTTGCGTACAAGGTTGACAAGATAATCAGTTGTTAGTGCTTTAAACTTTTTAAATTTCTTTATTTATTTTATTGTTTTTAATGTGATAAAATATGTTACCTAACATCAAATTAATTTAAAATCGTTAAATACTTAGGAACAATTTTTGAGGCAAAATTTTGCCTGCAGTCAAAAATACATGTGTCTGTATTGAATAGACACAGAGGTGTTGATAGCCTGCAATTAATGGAGTTGCATGCTTGAAGGCCTATTTTCTGTGTATACAGAAATTGTTCTTAAATTATTGTTTTTAAAAGCTGGTCACAGGTGGGGAAAATATGATAGGGAGGGCATTGGCTTTCTCCCAAGTACTTTGTCTGAATATGAAAATCCAATATCTGATGTTTATTTCATTAAGGTAATCTGACTTGTCTAAGAAATTCTGCTTGGAAAAAAGCATTTCCTTTCAGCTTGTGGCTAATGATACGGAGCAACAGAACACCAGGCTAAAGGAATGGAAGATGATAGGGAGTATAAGCATAGTGTGACACTTTACTGGTACAGAATTATCTTCAGAAATGTCACCTGTTCTTGCTATATTTCCCACAATTTCTTGTCGTGAAAACTATGCCGTGAGAAAAGAAAGGCATCACTCTTGCAGGGTTTGAGCAGATTTTCCTCTTGTATAGTTAGGATAAGGCTTTTTTGGATGTCGCTCACTGGCAGACAGATTAAGAGCTTAAAATGAGGACTTAACGGCCAAAGCAGGTGAGTGTTCTTCTCTTTCAATAAAACTTGTAAAAGAATGGGTGAAGTTCAGGCAGAGATGCTGCATCAGCTAACAGTAATACCATCCCAGATGGGTAATCAAACAGCTAGACATGTCCACCAACGGAACAAATGAAGGTTTTGGAGAGTCAACTAGATATAGGAAAACTGAGTGTTTACCATTGCAGGAAATATACTTTCATAGTTATTTTTTATGCCCAAATATTACTCCTTCAGAGTCATCATATTTTATGAAAACTTTTATTAACATTTCCGAATGACCTTACCCCCATTGTGTTTTTATCAGTCCCAAGAGCCATAACCTGTTTAAAATATTTTTTATCTTTATAAACACAATAAAGTAAGCTGTCTTGCACATAGATTTGTAGATCTCATTAGAGATACTTTTTAAAAAGGTACTCCATCTCTTGGGAAGATAATGACAAGTAGTAATCTTGGCATGCAAAGTTTTCAGACAGGAACAGTTTGTTAAAATAGACTGTTTAATCTTTCCAGCATTGTTTTGGAGTGAATGTACTTTTTAATTGCGCTTTTACACAGCATTATGACTTGAATGAGGGAAAGACAAGGACAGCTGAAAACAAATGCGGTGGCAATATCAGTTAGATGGTATTCCAGGTGAAAAAATAGCCAAAGTATTTGCTTAAGATTTCAAGTGTTATCAAAGTCATGCAAGAAAAATGGCAGGTTTTAAACTCATTAAAGTTACCATTTGTCTGTATTGTAAATGAGGTATATTCCCTAGGGTAGTTAACAGCTTTGGTGGCGCAAGATGGGGGTAATTTTTCAGATGTACTGTTTCCAATGGGCCGGTGTCCTAAGGCTTTGCTTTAAATGGCCTTTTTATGCAGTAGGATAATGGGCAGTTTGTGCATTGCTAAATCAGCCCTATTTTGTTAGGAATGTTACAGTCAGGGCACTTACAATTTGTCAGAGGAAATGCAGAACATCTCTACAGGAGTCTGTTTAAGAAGACATCATTTCTCGATAAGCTCTTGCTTAGGTCAACATGCAGCACTGCTCTTACACTATTCCCCTGTTGCTTCTGCCGCACGGGAATGCTCTGATTTATTAGGATTGCACAAGTCATGTCCTCCGCCTGACTGAATCCACAATGTGGAAATTTTCTCTTCCCTCCCCCTTTTCAAAACAAAATGTAGAAGGTTACTTTAAAGCCCTCTTAAAGTATTTCTAAGAGGACTGTTTCAATGAAAGGAAATACCCGTATGTTGCACAGAATCTTTATTGTATGGCTGCATGTTATAAATATATCAGGACTATTGTTGTTTTGGCAAGTGTGCTATTTAAGAGCATTGACTGTATCCATGTTCTATTATCATACTACTGTAAAATGCCGGTCATGATGTGCAAAGGTAAAATGAGAAGACTGTGAACCTCGCGAATGTGATACAGAAACATCCAGCAACTAATGACATTATAGTTTTTAACCAGAACATACAGAAACCAAACATCAACAAAAAAATCCAAATGTCAAAGTGAGTTGCAGTGATGGGTACTACAAATGTACGTCCTGTCAACTTTTTAATTACATTTCAAATTGTAGAGACACTTCTCCTATAAAATTAGCTTAACGAATGATGATTCTTTAGTCAAATCTGCTGTAAAAGCTACGTGTAATTCAGTGTTGTGTTCATTTCCCGTTTGATAAAGGTGCTAATACTCTGTCATTCAGACTGCTATTACTAAGAAATTTTTGGTTTGCTTCAGCAGTGTGATATTTTAAACTCAATGCAGCCAAGGACATTTTTAATGAAAAGAAGAAAGCGATGAAAAGCCATAGTAATTTTGTGTTTGATGCCAATTGTAATATGAGAAGTGCAGAAAATATTTTGAAGGGGTCAAAGCGCTTCCTTTTTTTTTTTTTTCTTCTGTAACACTGAATTTAGCTGTCTGCAGGCATTTAAGCCCAGAATATTCTACCTTCTCTGCAAAGAGATATAACATCAGAGTTTCTCTTAAAAGGCATCTTGGGTGACTGTGGGTAACCTTCCCTGGAAATGAAGTATCTCCGTTATTCTGATTCACATGGACTCCTTCCTTACGGTTTCTTTTTCCCACTCTTTGAACTGTTGTTTAGCACTCTTACCTTACCTCTGCCTTTCTCCCTGTGTATCTTCCTGTGATGCTTAGGAGGTTTATTTTTTTAAAAATATATGAGGGTAGCAGTTTGTGCAAGTTTCCTGGATTTGCATGAACCAGACAAAGATCTTTCTTTCTTTCTTTGCAACTCTTTATGGTCGGCTCTTCAAGGACTGGAATGATCAAATGAGGAAGGGGAGATGGTCCTGGAGTTGGTAATGAGGCAAAATAAAGAAGACACGATGGAAATCCCTAAAAACAGGCGTTCATGTCACTTGTTCTCTCTATCTGCTGTCTACAAAGAAACATTTCTGCAAGTGATGCCACTGCTGAATCTGAAAATCGTGGAGGACATTAGTTACCCACAACAGGACAGGCAATCTGTGAGCAATATGCCTGAGCAGATAGCAGGGATAGGGAGGACAGGGCTGGGGAATGGAATGCTGCACCATGGGCTATGTACTAAGTGGGTATTTCAAACCAAGTACTGTGCTGTACAATGATTAACAGCAGAAGTACCTTCTGCTGGCACTGCATAGTGGTGTGGCTGCACTTCAGTTTGATATATAGGTAGCTAAATCAGTATGATTAGACTGTGCAAATTAAATTGATGTAACATCATATAGGCGTTGCCTGGAGAAGAAAGAATTTGATTTTCAGAAATGCTGGGTACTTGCAAAGTTCAGCTGCCTAAGGATTGCTTTGAAAAAATTGAGTCTTTGGTGTGGAGCCTTTGTTTAGCCAATGACAAAGATATAATTTTTAAGGTAAAAGACAAGGAACAAAGAAAGAATTTATAAGAAGCTATGAGAAGTAATGACAAAAAAATTCTCAAAATAATATTTAGAGTCAGGCAAATTCTATGAAATGGAATAAAACCACAGCATGGCAGCTAATATCCAGAGTAAAATTTACTTTAATAAAGTTGTTGTTAGTATTTTTATGAAAGTGTTAAATGAATATTTAGGAAATTGGTAATATCATAGGAAATTTGTCACTTTGCAGTCACTACTTGACATTCAGTTATTTTCAGTTTACTGTCCAATGCAAAATTATTCTGATAGCCACCATTAATTTTCTAGAGTATTACAAAGAACACTATTTGCACTCCTTACTAAAAGGAAAGAACAAGTACAAGTACTTTCTTTCCCCCAGAAGTCAGCTCTCAAGGCTGCAGTTAGGGAACTATCATTTTTATATACCATCAAGTCCTGTAAAATCTTAGATTCCATTAAAAGTATCTAGTATTTTTGCCTGTACTTTTGGTATGGAAATGTTTCAAATTCAGATTACTCCTAGATGATCAAGGTAAAAGGGAAAGAGACTTACCTCATTTAAATTTAATTAATGAATTGTTAACTCTGAAACCTAGTGATGACATTAAACTTACACTATCCTTTTTATGTCATATCATGTCCT
The DNA here is from genome assembly GCF_965638725.1 of Aptenodytes patagonicus. Lineage (NCBI taxonomy): Eukaryota > Metazoa > Chordata > Aves > Sphenisciformes > Spheniscidae > Aptenodytes > Aptenodytes patagonicus. Next base: position 12,803,366 of record NC_134959.1, read on the forward strand.
TTTTGCAGAATCATCCAGGTACTTTAGTATCTGTTCTTTAATAAAGAATTTCAGCCTTCCAGGAGCTGTGAAAGACAATGTCTTCCTTGCCTTCAGCAATGCAGTGAGACAAAAGCTTTTATTGAGAGCTTTTTGGGAGTCCCCTTTTTGCATGGCCAAGTAGACGACCTCACTTTTCAGGACAATGCAAGTTGAAAATAATACAGATTTCAGCAAAGAATAGCAGAATATAGTTTCTATTTTACGCTTGTTTAATCTTTTGGGTCTGTGTTTAATGAAGTTTGGTAATCTTTCAGATTTACTATGCCTTTCATTACTGAATATATTAGTAGCCCATAAAGAATCTTTTCTGTGCCCAAAACACATTGGATGCAAACAAACAAGCAGTAGAAGTGCCGTTACTTCTGAGAGGCGGCATGAACTCTACCTGCTCTAAAGACAAGTTGAAGTCTGGGCTATTGGAAAGGTCCAGTCAGTGATATAAAGCAGCTTGTGGTCACTGAGCTCAACTGTGGAGCCTCCACAATATGTGCTCTATGTTCAAACTTGCTGGATTGTAGAAAGCAAGTATAGAGAGCAACTTTAGAAGACTTTCTGCAGTTATACACACAGAGAGAGAAATAAAGGCCTGATCTGGCGAAAGGGGAGAGGCAACAATGGAGAACTGAGATTAATTTTTGACAAAGAACATGACACAAGTGGACTAATTATAAAAGTACATCACAGGATGATGGCAAGTGTTAATGCCGAAATCATTCTTATTTAATTCTAAAGAAACAACCCATCTGTACAACCCAAGAAACCCCTAAACATACACAGAATGTTTAAGGATTCTGCTCTAGCAAAAACAATAAGAAAAGGGATGGATGTGAAAAAGAGTTGAACTGAGTTGCAACAGCACTAGAAGAAAAGCTAAAGAGAGAAATGGATAAGCAGAAGGTGTCAGATCATTCGTGATTTGGTTGTACACTCCACCATGAGTAGCATAAACATTTTTTTTTTTATTTTGTTTTTGGTTGCATACTGCACAAAATTTTCTCTTGAACCAATGAGGATAGTTAGAATCAGGGGCTGATGCTCAACCCAGGGGGAAGAGAGAGTCATTCCGTTACCGTGCTCATCCCTGACCTTGTAGTCTCTGCATTGCTGATAGGCAACTCTAAGAGCTGCCAGTAGTGTCAGTGACTTAACTGAGCTGTACCGAGAAGAAATACAGTGATGCGCTGTTCTGCTGCCTTTTCACTCCTGACACACCCCATATGCTGAGATGGTGGGTGGCAGTAGGAGACCTGGCACATTAGCAGCAGTGCGTTCACTGTGCCAGGGGAATAATCTGTTGGCTAGTTAAATCTTATTTCTACTTCCTGAGTAGCGCTAAGAGGCGAGATCTTTACAGAAAATCCAGCTCTTGGAGTGTGTGTTAGCGCAGTCTAGAGGACGGTCTGAAGCGTGTGCCTTGAACCTCTATTTTGAATATTGATTTTTAAATATATTTAAAAAACAAACTCTAAACTGTCTAAAACTTGAGTGCATTAGCAATTCTTATGAAAATAATAAAACTGTTGTGCCTTTGTTAGGTTTTTAGGTATGTATAAACATGGGAAAATTCACTACACCAGAAAATTCAAGTAGGCAAATCAAAGCAGAAATAAAAAACTTCTTATTTTCTCTGTTAATAACATTGCTTGTTAAACAGAAGTTGGCATAGAATCCCGGTGTGAAATTGCCAAGAAAAGATTGTTAATTTGGCATAAGCTTTAAGTTGTTTCACTCAGTATCATATGAAAATATGTAGAATTATATGTGTATTTGTGATTTATATTGCTAGTGAAATGGAGGATTTACATTACAAGGAAAATAGGTGTGCACCATCAGGGGGAGTTCATGTTCATCTGACAACTGCAGGACTTGGCAAACAAATACAGTAAACTTGGAGGCAAGCAGCAGAGAATATATCCTGCAATGTTTTGCTGGAAGAAGCAAAATCAAACAGAATCAATCATCTTTTCAATGAGAGTTTAAGGTGACTTGCGCCTTGCTCTTAGCTCTGCAGAGGACTCGTATACCCTTCTTTACTACGCGTAGAAGACACTTCTTCCAGCAGGGTTGGTACAGGACTCCTCTTTTATAACTAAGACCTCCAACTCCTGGGCCTTATTACCCTGTATAGAGTTACAGAGGCTGCTGAAAAGGGAGTGGTCCTCGCCTTTGAGCAATCGTGGTCTGCTCCTTATGCATCAAACTGTACTTGATGGCTTTACTAGTTAGCCCAAGAAAGCTGCAAAACTGGGGGGGGGAAAGACCCTTGAACAACATAGTTGTTAATTGACCTTTTTGCCTTATTGTAATGCTGTAAGTATCCAGAGGTATTTGGTCTTACCTTTTTTTCCCTCTAAAAAGCTAAATTTGTGTTTCTTTGTATCTCTCTATCTATGGATGACACGGAGCTCCGCTGGCAATAGTGTAGCGTTTCTGCTCAGTTCAGCTTGGATGTGTACAAAGATGGTTCTTTACACCTACCTTTTATATGAGGGCTCAAATCAGAGAAATATCATGAAGTATGTGGAATAAAATCCTGATTCCACTGAATTTGGTTTAGTTTTCACTGTTGATTTCATTTGGACCAGGATTTTAACTGAAGTTAGCTTGGAGATAGGATGTTTTTTTGCAATGGATTCCCGGTGCTGAAATCTCCTTCTTCACATCTGGAATAAGGCTACAGATAGCACAGGAGTGCAGCAGGATTCAAGGGGTGGCAAAAATAAAAGCATTTTGACAGGATTAGGATAATGCAATAGAACGTAGATTGGTAAGGTGGCCTAACACGTTAGCACCTCCATTCCTCCCATAGCTCCCCTTTGCCAGAAGCCACTGCCATTCTGACAGGGGTAGCAGAAGGGAAAATATTACTGCACTTAAATTATTTTTAGTTCATAATCAAACACATTAATTTAAAAATAAAAATCCTCCACTGGTAATGAAGTGGGGCAGCTGCAGAACAAATTTTTCTTTTGCCACAAGTGTGACAACCTCTGGTGGAGAAGCAGAGAGGACAGTTTGAAATGACAGTCTCCTAAACCACTCCAAAAGGATTTATTAAATGTTGTTGGTCAGAACCAGAAGTATAGTTGTAAGAGCTGTTATTTTGTACAATAGGAAAATTCTGTTGGTGTAAGAATTGTTACCTTTTTCTTATGTATTTGAAAAGTGACGGTAGTGAAGTCTTGTGTTGGGTAAAGAGAAATCAAGAGTTTGTACCAAAAGAGTTCTGCAGATACAAAGAGGTGCTAAGTAGTTTTGATTAATATTGAAATCATTGGGGGGGGGGGAGAGAAAAAGAGGTACAGCAAAGGAAGAAGGTATCTTTGAACCTGATTCTGGGCATTGATGATTAAGGATGCTTTTGGTACCTTTGTGCTGACTGGCATACATAGTATCCAGGCTAGAAATACAAAGTCAGATAATAGAATTGTTTTGGAGAGTCTTCTACTTGCCTTTCTGCACCTCAGTGGATTTGTGTGGATTTTGCTGAAATTCACAATCGGCTTTATTTTGTTCATTACCTTTTTCTGTGCTACACAGTGAGAGAGCACTAAGTTATCAGACATAGGGACTGAAGGGGAAGATGAAGATAGCCTTGTTGTTCCATAAGAATTGGGAGGTGAAGCAGCAAAGACGACACGAAGACTGATTCAGGAAGATAACACAGTAGCTTACAACATGGAGGACAAGAGAGATCCTTAAAGGTAAAAGAACTGACAAAATTTCACAGCAGGCACTAGTGGGAGATGAGAATCCAAGGGAAACATCGTGCCATGTGAGAAACAAGCTTTCATTGATCACAACATGCCATGATGTTTCCATGATAGCACTGTCTAGGAAACCATTAACCGTGGTGAGAAGAGAATACAATATCTGACAACTTTTTATTTTGTTTTAAGAGGTACACATTAAAAATACATCTAACATATGGGACACAAAGAATCTAAATAATGTTATTAAACTTCTGGTAGATGTGAATCTCCAGGGATGTTTACATATGCTTTTGAAGAAAACTGAAAAACATTAGATTTTGCATTTCCAGGCTTAATTCATCATTTTATTTTAGTCTGTTTAAAGAAATCTATGCAGAATTATTAAGTTACTCAAAATAATCCCAAAATAGAAGACTGAATTTTATAAACATTTTACATATTTGTGTTTAATTTGTTGAAAATAGTATAAAATCTGCTCACATTTGGCATCTTGAATACAAATATTAGGAACTCAATCTCCTGATGCAGTGCTGTGGTTTAACCCCAGCCGGCAACTGAGCCCCACACAGCTGCTCACTCACTCCCCCCTGGTGGGATGGGGGAGAGAATCGGAAGGGTAAAAGTGAGAAAACTCGTGGGTTGAGATAAAGACAGTTCAATAGGTAAAGCCAAGGCCACACGCAGAAGCAAAGCAAACCAAGGCATCCATTCACTCCTTCCCATGGGCAGGCAGGTGTTCAGCCATCTCCAGGAAAGCAGGGCTCCATCACGCATAACGGTTACTCGGGAAGACAAACGCCATCACTCTGAACGTCCCCCCCTTCCTTCTTCTTCCCCCAGCTTTATATGCTGAGCATGACGCCATATGGTGTGGGATATCCCTTTGGTCAGTTGGGGTCGGCTGTCCCAGCTGTGTCCCCTCCTGACTTCTTGTGCACCCCCAGCCTGCTCGCTGGTGGGGTGGGGTGAGAGGCAGAAAAGGCCTCGACTCTGTGTAAGCACTGCTCAGCAGTAACGAAAACATCCCTGTGTTATCAGCACTGTTTCCAGCCCAAATCTAAGACAGAGCCTCATACTAGCTACTATGAAGAAAATTAACTCTACCCCAGCCAAAACCAGCGCATGCAGTATAATTTTTAACAGTATGATTTAACAGTTTTCCAAGAGATATTGTGCACACTTTTATTTTAGAATAAGGAATTCTATTTTAGTATAGGAAAAATAATATGTATGCATGTCTTTGTACCTATGAACTGAACTACTGTGTGTTAGTTTCTGTGCACATCTGCATTCACTGCAGAAGAAAAAGAAAACAAAATCCCACCAACAGTATTTGGTTTGGAAATATATTTATGTAGCAGGCACAAAAAATTAGGCTAGGAGATCACAGTGCATAGAGGGTCTTTTACCTCTAAAATATAAACCTTCTATCTTCTAGCACAGGAGGGTTAAATGCAGAGCTTTTAAGTTGAGGAAATATGCAGTTCATGTGAAAGGTTTGATAGCACTATATACCCACCAAAAGCTTAAATGTGCCTGACTGGTTTTATGGAAGACAGTAAATTAGTCTTTCCTTTACCTTTGACAGGTGAGAAGCAGTTCTTGCATGTCCGGTGGCTATCACCGTACATCCACTACCACACAGGTGAGGCTTTCAGTTTCAAAATGATGACTGGTAAGAAAAACAAGATGTCTTTCCTGGTTATAAATTTAACTCTTCTATGATTAGTCTGGGCCAATTAGGACACCCCTGGGGTTCAGACTATGGCTCAAGTACAAGCTTGAAAGCCTGATTAGCTGAGGTCTCTTGATACTTGTTCTTGGTAGTAAATGCTGGCACATATAGTATTGATTTTCATTTAGATATCTTAATGTTTCCAGACAATCCTAGCAGATGTGGGCTGAACTCAGATCTACGAGAGTGCTGGGCTGCAATCTGCAAGCATTTTTCTTGCCATTTTGTTTCATTTTTCCTAAACTTAACTGATTTGGAATCAGGAGATATAAATGAAAAATGCAGAGTTTGCCTATCAATCATGGCATGTACAAACATTGCTACTGCCCTTTTCTAACATCCTATTACCACTGGGTAGTTGGCTAGTCAAACAGGAATAAAAATTACACTGCAAACATCATAAGTTAGGCTTGATTTGTTGAGCAAGAAGCCTGACAATTCTGTAAGAGTTATATACCTCAGCCTCGCTGAAAATCAGCCTTGTTATGGCTCTGGTACGTCTATAAAGATTGTTCATTTCATATAAAACAGCTACCTGCACTGAAAGGCCTGAAAGGAAGAATGATGCTGGTTATAAATATAGAGGAAAATCTATTTGTCTGCCCCTTCGTGCTGTTAGCAAGTCACACGATGCAGCCCTTATGCTGTTCCTAGGCAGCAGGGGGAGTTTTCCACGGCCACCTTTTGCTTTCATCTTCTGGCCTGGACTGAAGCACATCATCTCTCTTTGTCATATGAGATAAAGCAATGAAGTGTGACCAGTGCCACTGCATTGCACTCTGCCCACCAGGAGCACGTTAATGATAATGAAAAACTATACTGCGCCACATTTAAAGTAAATGTGAGCGTAAGGCTGTCTGTCGGCAGACTGGTATAACAGTTAATGTCATAAAAGATAAATAGAAATTATTAGAATTGGCTTGGAAGGGATTTTTTATAGAGCAGGGTTGTATTCCTTTAAAGATACATTATCAGGCTGTTAAATCTAATTCAGACTACTGGGCAATTAAAATGATTAACATTCTTTACTCATATAGTTCGATTCATTAAAGTTTTAAACACCCTTTACACACTATTTATGTTGAAAATAGAGAAATAACATGTTAAAATGTCTTGGATCGTTAATCATTCAAATTTGCTGTATAACTACTTTCTCAAAACCTTGACACCACAGTGAATATTTACAAACCTCAGAGGCATTTTTGAAAGGATGAACAAAATTAAATTCCACCCATTTCTGTTATGTCCAGCAAACCTTTGGTAGTTCCCAGGCCCTTCGTGTTTGCAAGAAAAATCAGGCAGAAAATTCCTAAAAGATTGTTTTAAAAGTTATTCTGCCCAGGGACTTGTACAAGTCTTAGCTGTCTTCACCTGGGGGCTTGCTCCCTGTTTGATATTTGAAGGTAACAGCATGGATGCTGTTACTGAAGCTAATAGGAACTCCAAGTATAAGGTCTTGCGTACTGAAATGAAAATATACTCTGAGTCTGGCACTTAGTTTTCAAGTGCGTCAGATGGAATTTTGTATTATCTACTGACAAACCAGTTTATTAGATGGATATAAGAAGAGATCTTCAGGCTAGTAAATGCTGCCATTAGTTAGAGGTGAAACACCCACTTCCCTTCTGTGTTGGCAGTTGTAACGATCTCTGAAACACTGTTGGAAAAGTCGTGAAAGTCAGTATACAGTATGTGACAAGACAATTATAAACCATATATTAATGCTAGTCTTTTGAAAATATTAAGTCTACAGGCTTTTTAGTGGTTTGAAACACTTTTTTTTTTTTTTTTTTTTTTTAATATTCCTGCACCTACTGAAAACGTCTGGGCCTTTTTGAAAGAAATGCTGTAAATTACAATGAGCGGTTGGATATAATCTAGACTGTGGTCCCATATTCTGGGAAGCCAGATTATTGTGTTTGCCCGTCCCTGGAAGCAACAGTAGAACTTGTGGCCCATGAGCTGCCTCGTATTGCACCAGGTAAGAAAGCTCAATATTTGCATGTCAGAAGTTCAGAGCAGCACACAGGGCTGCAGGAAGCATGCTGCCTGTGTCACCGAATGTCCTGTTTCTCAGATAGGCCGCAGGCTAGATATGCTGAACAAGTGTGGTCGTTACTCTTTCTGTGGCATTATTAGTAAGAGGAAGAGGTAATTACAATTAGCCTCTTTGAAATCACCCAGGGGCTCAGCTGATATGTCAAAAATGTAGATGGTAGTAAACACAAAGATGCAGCTATATTTTCCCAGCTGGCAGCATGATCCTAGCACCAATACCATATTTAGTATGCTAGGGTCTTTCACTTTGAGAATATCAAGGGGTATTCAGACTCCTTCCTAGACGCCTATTTCAGAAGCCACGTGCTCCCTGGGTAGACAATGGAGAAGTGGCTTCCTAATTTAGGTGTTCTGGATTAGGCCCAGTTACCTTACAGATTTACTAAGGAACGCTGCCTCCTAATTTATTCACTTGAACAGGATGCCCAAATTCAGTTAGAGACAACTGCAGTAATCCTAGGATCATTAGTGAATGATATACTGACAACAAATGTGTGCCCAGTCAAGTAGCTCATCTTCCAGTAAGATCTGACAGTATGAGAGGGTCAACTAGCTGTAGAGGATCCACATAACTGTTCTGGAAGAGACCATTTTTTGCCTCTTTATTTTGCCAGTTTCTCCCTTTGCTCCATTACTTTTATTCTTTGTGTAAGACTGCCTGACATAACGAGTGGCTCACTATGCAGAATCAAACCATGCTATTTTACAGTACCATGTACTGTATCTGATGCAGTTCTAACTCTAGACAATAAAGGGAACTGTCAGCCTCTATCAGTGAGGATGTTTCTAGTGCTGTTCCATCATTCATTGCAAGAGCAACATGAGCAGAGCCTTTCCCTTGAGAGACTGACAGCCGTTATCATCTCTGCGATACTATAAGCTTTTGCTGACTTTAGGGAACAGAAATCCCAGAGGTACTCTTGAATTTCGTGTCAGCGTATGGTGCTCTAAGCCAGCCCACCAAATTGGCATACAGAGGCTCTCTACCATTGCAGAATAGGGCTGATAATTAACAGCTATTCAGATGAATATTAAGATCACACTACTTTCAAACAATTAATTTGCTTAACTTTTTCCTACCCCGAGTCCAGATGGAGGGAGGCAAGGTGGAGAAATAGTCCCCTTAACTTGGATGGAGATCACTACCTCTCTTCTTGCTGCTGTCATTTATGTCCTATGTCTGTGTCTTATTCAGAAGCCTGGGACTTCAGCATATTCATGATCTCTCTGGTGTCACTGTGGTAGTCATGACTGCTGCCTCCTCCTTCCAAACATTTCTTGTAAATTTGGATGGAAGAAGGTGGGGTGAGGGAGGGAATCTAAAGGACTGAAAAGGGCTTCCCTATTTGTATTAGAGTAGGGAGAACAGGAAATACTCCTATTGCATTGGTTTTATACACCAGAAATTTATCCATCATTTTGATTTGTGACAGAGTTTTGGCCTTCAAGTTGACCTAGCTCTGTTTGGTCACGTAGTATTAGTATCGATCCTGATGCCCCGAGTACCTTTGCCTAAGCCTAGCTCTCCTGGGGGTTGTTGGACTTGTTTCCTCATGGGGCTGCAGATGAGTTCTACTCAAATGATCAGTCAGAAGAATATACTGAGCCAGAAATATAAACCCAGGATACCACAAAACCTTACAGGTATCAGTGAAATACAGAATACAAAATTTAGTCCAGGCCTCTGCCTTTTCTATTTTGCTAATAATCAAAATTATATAACATAGGAATTACTTTTATTGTTGGTATATCTGGGAAATTATTTTTCCTTTGAGTTTTTTAGATGACTTATACCTCCCATTGATTTTGATTATTTACTGTTTGACAAGGGGAACGCAGGCAGCCCATGCTGTGCGAAAGATCAGAGGTGCCTTCATTCCTCAAGGCTATTGCCTTCTTTAATTCTTCAGCGTAGGATCAGTGAACTGATTGCATTTTCTTCTATTTGACACTTTATATTTCACATTTCTTCATCAAACTATTGTAACATGCTCTCTTTTAGGGCTAGCTGCTCTGAGAATATAGCTGTTTTGTCTTGGCCATTATTATAACCCTTTGGTGGCTTGTAACAGCAACTTTCAGCCACCATCTTTCAGTTAAACTGCATGGAGTTGAGTATCTTGTTAATCCATTTTCTGTGCTTTTCTTTTATTGGTGTTATATGTATTTCATATTTAATCATCACATGATGTGACTTGAGGGCAGTTGTTCTTCTATTTTTTTCTTCAACCGGGATAGTCTTACAGGCCTAAGGGGAGATTTTTTTAGCTGCAAACATTGTATGCCAAATCTGGAAGTACAGAGCACATATCAAATATTTGCAAATACAAACAAATAAATGTACGATCTGTTTGGGCATGTAGTTATGTGTGTGCGTTTTTGAAAAACAGCCCCTTGGACAGACATGTTTTACAATGGTGAGAAAGAAGCCAATGGATATGAGTGTTTAGGCTCTTGCTACTTTCTAAGTGATCCACTTTCTAAAATAGTTAATGTAAGTATCTGAAATAGAAAAAACAGAAGTTAGTTCTATCAAACCTGACTTTAGGTCATGTTTCCACATATTTTGATCAAATAGGCTTCTCTCTCCTTTTCTCTATTATAAGATATGCTATACGGTATATATTTCCAGTGACTAATGTTTGTTCTGTGAGTCCCTGTAGATGAAAACTTGGGTGATGTTAGATCAAAGCCTCCAGTAATTTCATAATTTCTTTATGAAGAAATGCTTGTTTTTGGCTGTAGTTGGCATCAGTCTAAATGAATCAGTAAAATGGGATGATCTCAGCTCATATAAATAATAGCAGCCTTCTCCTGTTAGAAATGCCTTTCTTCTGGAAAAGCCAGTTGTCCCACATTAATGCATTTCTAATCAAAAACACTAAGCCCCATATGGTATTTTTTAACACATTTGAGAACCCTGGTTAAGACAGAATTCTAAATGTATTGGAAACCAAGTTCATTGTTGTTCAACACTCAAGAGACTGTACAAAGAGTATACCCTTGTATTTCTGTGTTATCCTGCTTATTAGTTTTACAGTACTGGGTCTCATTCTTTTTCCTCCTCCCCTTTCTCTGCTTTTTGTGAAATGGCCTTCATGTTACCATATTACAAGGTTTATCCTCTCTCTCCCTCTTAAACATAATGAACATCAGAAAAGGTCCCTGAGGCATAAACAAAAACCAAGAGGGGAACAACCCAGAATACCAGGGGATGGTGAGGAAGGAAGTCAACAATAGTTCAGACTAACCAAATACTAAAGCTTAAGATAGAGCTTGCCTATAGAAATGCTGCTTGAAAAGAATTTGTTCACATTTTTGTGAAAAAAATATCTTAAAAGATACTTTTATCTTATAAGATACTTCTGTTTCTGTTTATTGTTTAAAACAATGGCATCTACTTCCTCTGAGTCATCATTAATTGATTTGCCAAAATCTCATATTATGACATGTAAGTTAGAAACGAAACATGAATTACTAGAGTCAATATTGTATATTACCTAAAATTTCTCAGGCTGTGGAGGCCCTTCAAAATCTAAGTGCATCCAAAACCCCTTCATTTCAGGTTTAACTCTCAATTGTTACTAGTTTAAAGCAGATCTTATAGCACAAGTGGTGCTGAAATACACAAATAAAAAAGTTAACATGATGTTTTGTAAAATTTACTATTTTTCATTACAGAATCATATAACAACGTAGGTTGGAAGGTCAGCTAGGCTAACCACCCACCCAAAGCAGGGCCAACTACGTGAGGTTGCTCAGGACCATGTCCAGTTCAGTTTTGCATATCTTCAAGGATGGAGATTGCACAGCCTCACTGCGTCCTTGTTTCAGTATTTGACCACCCTTTTGTTAAGTAAGTAAATAAATAATCTAATAAAATTTTCCCATGTTGCAAACTGTGTTCCAGAGATGTGGAAGCCTGGCGGTAGACTTTTCAACTAAAAGCAGAGTCAAAAATGCTCAGTACCTTGACTCCCTCTTTGTCACTAGGTCTCCTGCACCCTTTGATCAGCGGGCCCACATTTTCTTTAGCCTTCCTTTTGTTGCTATTGTACTTAAGGAAACCCTTCCTGTTCTTTCTAACATCCTTCACCAGTTTTAGTTTGACTTTCCTCATTCTATCCCTACATTCTTAGGCAATGTCTCTGCTTGGTAGCCCATTCCCACTCTCACCTTCTGTGTGTTCCCTTTCCACATCAGAAGTTCATTCATGCTGTCCTTCAGCCACATTTGCTGAAATTCCTGCATGTTGGAATGGACTGCTGTGGGCTTTGAGAGGGTTTCATTTGACAAAAAATTTCAAGGCGGGGGAATCAATATTTTAGTTTCCAGTTCTGGCCTGGCAATTTACAAGGTAAGCAAATATATTTCTGTGTATGTGTTAGGAAGCAAAAATGCCCTTAATGGCAAATTTGGCAACAGAAGAAGGAATGAGAGGGAATGGGGAGTGGTAATGAAAGGGTTTAATTTCAGCATGCACAATTTGGAGCTCAAGCAAAACTGAGATAAAATGATGAATTCTGTCTTGAGGACCTATAGTTCAACTATTCTTTCTAGCAGAAACAGGTCTTGTACGGAGTGATTGTCTAGCTGACAAACAGTTCTGTGTTACTTCATTATACTGAACAACATTTCCTTCAGAATTTTTACATCTATTTTTAATAAGAAGATTGTAAGGAAACATTAATCACTGGGCACTACACACTGCTTTTTGACAGAACTGTATCCATTTAGGTGGAGGATAGAGCTTACCCGCTTTCTGGGTGTGCACGACTTTTAAATGGGCTAAAACATGCAGGATGGAAAAAGACCTTATCAGAGGCACACTTAGAAAGAAGTATCTATCTGAAATTATTGTTCAGCACACCTGGAGTCTCTTTCAGCTTATGTGAGGCTACTTCCCACAGAGTCAGCACCAAATGGTTATTCCAGGAGGATAACAAGCTAGAAATTTAGTTAGAACGTGTTCACGTGCAGAAAGAAAACCAGGTATGCCAATGCGCTTCCTCTAGTTAACTTAAATTGCCCCTCTGACCCTGCAGCGCTTTTCACTGATGTACTGCTGTAACATTACTCGAATGACATTTTGTCATTTGCTGAATGTTAACCTGCAAAAGTGCTATCTTTGCTCCTTTACTTTGAGACAGGATGACATACACTGCAGCCCCCAGTTGTTGGGGGGTAATTTTATGCTCCTTTCCTGACAGACAGGATTCCAATAGCACCATATGTCAAAACCTCCAACCAATTCCAGTCATGTACCCACACCGTCCAGCTGTCACAGCTATAATTATTGAAACTAAAGCCCAGAGAAGTTTGTAGTTTTGGAAATGCTCTAGTCTCCTTAGATCTTTACTACTGATGTTATAGCTGATTAGGACCCTGCCAGCCTTCTGTTGGTCTCTTGAAAACTGCTGTAATTCTCATTCATCATGGAAGCTAACCAGCTGCTCCAGAGCCATCCCCTCAAATGTGTTGCTTGATGTTATACTTTGCTGTTGTCCTGACCTTGATACTTTGGATGTTCAAACAAAGGCTACTTATTATGTTGGAGCTAGTATAAAAGGATCCAGTTCACTACAGTCTGCACAGAAAAATGAAAACATTTTTTTGTAGGTACCTGGTGTCACTGTGAAGACTGCTAGTAATCCACACTCATTTCCCAGTCATCCTGCTATATTTTCATGACCGTTTCAGGTGAGGGAGTGAGAGGTGGCAACCTCCTGTTGGGCTGACATTGAGCTTTTGGCAGGAACATCTATCTTGTCAAAAGCGAATCCTGTAATCAGAGTTTTGTGCCTTTACATCCACTTTTGTCACTTTTATCCAAATGTAATGAAGTTTTTCATAGAATCATAGAATGGTTTGGGTTGGAAGAGACATTTCAAGGTCATCTAGTCCAACCCCCCCTGCAATGAGCAGGGACATCTTCAACCAGATCAGGTTGCTCAGAGCCCCGTCCAACCTGACCTGGAATGTTTCCAGGGATGGAGCATCCACCACCTCTCTGGGCAACCTGTGCCACTGCTTCACCACCCTCAGTGTAAAAAATTTCTTCCTTATATCTAGTCTAAATCTACCCTCTTTTAGTTTAAAATCATTCCCCCTTGTCCTGTCACAACAGGCCCTGCTAAAAACTCTGTTCCCATCTTTCTTATAAACCCCCTTTAAGTATTGAAAGGCTGCAATAAGGTCTCCCCGAAGCCTTCTCTTCTCTAGGCTGAACAACCCCAACTCTCTCAGCCTTTCTTCATAGGAGAGGTGTTCCATGCCCCTGATAATTTTTGTGGCCCTCTTCTGGACGCACTCCAACAGGTCCGTGTCTTTCTTATGCTGAGGGCTCCAGAGCTGGACGCAGTACTCCAGGAGGATCTGTTCCATGATCTTCCCAGGCACAGAGGTGAGACTGACTGGCCTGTAGTTCCCCGGGTCTTCCTTTTTTCCCCTTTTAAAAATGGGGGTTATGTTTCCCCTTTTCCAGTCAGTGGGAGCTTCACCAGACTGCCACGACTTCTCAAATACGATGGATAGTGGCTTAGCAACTTCATCCGCCAGTTCCTTCAGGACCCGCAGATGGATCTCATCGGGTCCCATGGACTTGTGCACCTTCAGGTGCCTTAGATGGTCTCGAACCTGATCTTCTCCCACAGTGGGCGGCTCTTCATTCTCCCAGTCCCCGCCTTTGCCTTCTGCGGCTTGGGCGGTGAGGCTCAAGCACTTGCCGGTGAAGACTGAGGCAAAAAAGTCATTGAGTACCTCCACCTTCTCTGTGTCCTGGGTCACCAGGTCTCCCGTTTTGTTCTGGAGAGGGCCCACATTTTCCCTCGTCTTCCTTTTGTCCCCGATGTACCTATAGAAGCTTTTCTTGTTGCCCTTGACGTCCGTGGCCAGATGTAATTCTATCAGGGCTTTAGCTTTCCTAACCTGATCCCTGGCTGCTCGGACAATTTCTCTGTATTCCTCCCAGGCTACCTGTCCTTGCTTCCACCCTCTGTAGGCTTCCTTTTTGTGTTTGAGTTTGTCCAGGAGCTCCTTGTCCATCCATGCAGGCCTCCTGGCGTTTTTGCCTGACTTCCTCTTTGTTGGGATGCATCGCTCCTGAGCTTGGAGGAGGTGATCCTTGAATATTACCCAGCTTCCTCGGGGCCCTTTTCCCTCCAGGGCTTTGTCCCATGGCACTCTGCCAAGCAGATCCCTGAAGAGGCCAAAGTCTGCTCTCCTGAAGTCCAGGGTAGTGAGCTTGCTGTGCGCCCTCCTGGGTACCCTAAGGATCTTGAACTCCACCATTTCGTGGTCACTGCAGCCCAGGCTGCCCTTGAGCTTCACATTCCCCACCAGCCCCTCCTTGTTGGTGAGAACAAGGTCCAGCGTAGCACCTCTCCTCGTTGGCCTCTCTCTCACTTGGAGAAGGAAGTTCTCATCCACGCATTCCAGGAACCTCCCGGATTGCTTATGCCCTGCCGTGTTGTCCCTCCAACAGATGTCGGGGTGGTTGAAGTCCCCCATGAGGACCAGGGCTTGTGAGTGTGAGGCTGCTCCTATCTGTCTAGAGAGGGCCTCATCCGCTCTGTCTTCTTGGTCAGGTGGCCTGTAGCAGACCCCCACCGTAATGTCACCTGTCCCTGCCCTCCCTTTAATTCTGACCCATAAGCTCTCGGTCGGCTCCTCATCCATCCCCAGGCAGAGCTCCATGCACCCCAGCTGGTCATTGACATAGAGGGCGACACCCCCTCCTCGTCTCCCCTGCCTGTCCTTCCTAAGGAGCCTGTATCCCTCCATCCCAACACTCCAATCATAGGAGCCACCCCACCACGTCTCCGTGACGCCAACAAGGTCGTAGCCCTGCAGGCGTGTGCACGTCTCTAACTCCTCTTGTTTACTCCCCATGCTACGTGCATTTGCATAGAGGCATTTAAGTTGGGTCCCCGATGAAGCTGTCTTACTGGCTGGAGTTCCTTTTTGCTGCTCTTCAGGCGCTCTCCTGCTGACCTGTGTTCCTTCTCCAGGCTCTAGGCATCTATTGCTGGCCCTGGCATCAAACTGGTAGGAGTGGGATGGATTGAGGTTCTCCTCCCCCAGCAACTTTAGTTTAACATCTTTTGATTCTCTTTGAAACTTTGGTTTGAGTAGGGAGTTCAGCTATTGGCTTTTTCTATTAAAATCTTAAAGTTGAAAGTTTTGTGATCTCGAGGTGTTTATAAATTTTAACCTTTTTGACAGCCTTTGCATTCATATCTATTGCAGTGCTACATATGTGTAGTACATAAAGTAACACCTTTTTAGATTGTGTTTTCACACTATATTCTTTTTTGTCTCCAGGAATCAGCCCCTCTTGTACTCATTGCAGTAGTTTCACTGACAGTGTTATGCTTTTCTGATTTGTTCATTCACTTAAGAGGCATTTTTTATTCTAAAGGTAGGAAGGCTTTTGAATTTAAATAAAACGCATGTAATTTACATGGCTTATATTTTGATCAAATAGCAACTTGTAATCAAGTGCCTAGACTCCAATATACTGCTTTCAACCTGGATTTCCTAAACTATTTTGAGATGCTAGGTAAGAAAATGTCAATACCTTTAAAGAAGAAATGTTTTATTGATCAGGAGAGATTTTAAAGTGTGAAAAGCAGGACTGAGTTGGAATTCCTAGACTGGAACAACTGACTAATTTGATGAAGAAAATGAAAGAGGGAAATTTGTTAAACATATTCTTTAGCAACTGTCTTTTAATAGTGAAGGAATTATTTCAGCAAAAGTGATCACCAAAAAAAAGTGGAATTTGATATTGCTGGTGAGAAAGCTAAGAATAACTTTGAATATTGGAAGAAAATCAGGTGTGTTGTCGTGCAGATCACTGGCTCCCATTTACAGGCAGCAAGGATGATGTAGATTTAAAAGGCAGACCAGATTTTTCTGAATGCACGTAAGAAATCATCCCAAATGGAAAACAAACTGTCTCTAATTTATGATTAATTCATAGTGTTGAGATACCTTTTAATGGCCAGATTGGGAAAGAACTAAGAGACTTGGTCCAGTGGACCCTAAGGTCCTCATTGTTTCCCAAATCTCTGGGTGCAGGATCTTGTATTTTCTCACTAACTAGCTCTTGGTGGTAGCCTGAAGTCAACAACTTCTGGACAATTGATTGCACCTGAGCCCCCTTTTTGGGCTCTTGATAGTCCTCCTTAAAGTGAGCTGAATAATAGGTGAAATGCGACTGTTCAGTCAGACATTGAAGGAGAATAAAAAGGGAGTCATCAGTCAAAGAGCTCAATACAACTGGATGACCAAAGACATGGGAAAAAAGTAAACAGAGAGAAAAACAACTGGAGAGGTGATCAGCGTAAAAGCAGCAGAGGGATGTGTAAAAAGAAACATGACACATGGATTGTATCACAACTAAGTGAGCTGGTTGTGTCAGCAGCGAAAGGCAAGCCTGAGCAAACGGTTTAGGACAGTGAGCAAAGAATAGGTGATGGAAAGAATATTTTGAAGTGCTGTACGATGTGGGGTGTGAAATAGATGAAACAGTTTTTTAGAAGTTTCCCACTAAAAATGAAGGACAGAATACATGTTGGAATTCTGAGACATAGAAAAACTCAGTAAGAAACTTTAAAGAGAAGGGTGAAAGCATAGGTGCAGGGCTCTGGCTAGCGTGCAATGAACGTTGAGTGAAACACAACCTGTTCAGAACAACAAGACTTGCAAAAACCATCCAGGACTGAATGAGTAGGGGAAAGTGAAAAGAATACAGATCTGCTTCAGAAAATGATAAGAAAGAAATGCTTACAGAATGTGAGGAAGATATAACAGATATTTTTATGTGATACTTGTAATAAGACAGAAATTGGTGTAGACACAATACAGCTGAATCTACTGAAATCTTTCACGGTCTTGACAATAGGTGTAGCAAGCTATCTGGCAGAAATGGCATATTTTGGGAGCTTATGGCCACAAAAACCTTAGTTAAACTAATAGAAAAAATTTACAGGAAATTATAAATTGTAATTAGAGGAGAAGCAAATAGAATGGATTTCCATGATCACGGGAGTGGGACAAGACAGGATGTTGTTACTGCCTTTGTTCAGTTTAGGGTTGGTTTTGAATTAAAAGATGAAGGGAGAGGGGGGAAGAATCCTATTGTGTGAGAAAACAGTGAAAAAACTTAGCTTCTCAGAGGATATTCATTTTATGGCTTCATTAAAGAACCATCAGAGGTTCCTCAGAGAAACTAAGACCAATAAGCAGAAATTCAGACTGAGGTTCAGCATACAGAGATAAGGAATGAAGTTTGAGACAGCTTAAAAGGGACTGTTAAAAGACAGTTTGAGGAATTTCAGATAACTGTTCTGCTTTTGCCTCTTGTTTGATAATAGTGCTATTTCTTCTTACCAACATGAGTCTCTTGCTTCAGTAAAATTATCTTCAATATAAACTTTTTAAAAAGGGTATGTGTGGGAAGTAGCACCCTGGAAAGTTATATGCAGAGCTTTCATACTTAATCTAATGGATCTAAGCATTTCTTAAGCAATCTGGAGAGGCCAACTTAGTTGAGAGTGCTCTTACAACTGATGGCTAAGATACCGCTACTAATTCATAACAAGTTTGAATGCAGTTGTATGTGTTTGAATGTTCTCAGTGATGTAGATGTCAAGTCCTTTTCCCTCTTGGTATATCTAACAAATAATTGGGAAATTTCCTAAACCCCTTAGATCTACGTGAATGATAGTCAAGTGCCCACTTTGCGTCCACCGTGTGTAGTCTGGGAGACTGTGGGGTTTTAATGTTTTCATTTAAATGAAAGTTGAAAACAATTGTAAAAAGGGCTTTGGTCGATTATAAGTAACTTTCTTATCCTTCTGGAATGTCGTAGTTGGAGATCATGTAGAACATGCTTAATTCTCTGTTGTTACATAGCATTGCCAAAACAAACACAAGCTTAATAGAGCAATACTATACATTGCAGCAGGAATGCTGCAAAAAAGTTCAAACAAGGAGCTCGCTCGCCTAGTAAGTACTGTGTTGAGTTGGATATGGGACTTTTAATTGCATGCAAGGAAAAAACGAGAGTGATTTCTCTGATGTATTGATTTATTGTACCTATGCCAACTGAGGCAAAGGAAGTACCCAGCTCTCCTAGGAAGCAATAGAATTATGCTTGTTTAACAGAGATTTTATTTGTTTTTTAATTATTTTTAATACTGTAAAAAAAATTTCCATATGAAAATTTTTAATTTGCACTTTTAGACTGTTGAGCTGGCATGTAAAGAAAACCTTGTTCTTACCAGATACTTTGAAATTTATTCAAAGACAACAATGCTTTTATAAACTTTATAAAAAGTTTTAAAAGAATGTAGCAATAGTCATATAATTACAATGATGGATTCATACCCATCTGCTTTGTTAGGAAGAATTGTTACTTTAGTCCAACTTCATAATTACCTTAATGTTGATATAGTTGCAGTTTTGTGGGTTTTTTTTCAATAATAGCATGTAATAGGGAACAAAAACACCAACAGCCAAGAAAATAATAGTTGTTCATAAGATGTTACTTCTTTTTTATTTATTTTTTTTTAACTGACACTGCAGTACAGAAGTCTGCTAGGTAGAAGCATGCCAAACTTATTTTTATCATTATTGCTATTATTGCTGTTTATGACAATAATGTACTTTAAATTTATAGTCTTGAGCCATCTTTGGTATATAAGACTATATGTGTAGCTATACATACCTAATTATTTGTGGAAGGTATTAGTATTGTAAATACAGCTTATCTCTGTTATGAGAGTGGCATTAATAACAGAATTTCATAAATGCCAACATATAGTACGATAATTTCAAGACTCTCTGAAAATATGGTGTATTGTAGCTAAAGCTGTTCACAAATGCATGTTGTGTGTGTGGATGGGGAGGGGGAGGAGGGCTGTTTTGTGCTCAGAATGCTTTCTGATGCATAAATATTAGCATTAAATAATTTTGAATACCTTGTTTCCTAAAAAGATTAGTAGCTCTTCTCTATGTGATAAATTGTGCAAGAGTTATTGTTCACACTAGTCTTCATACTGTATTATTCTGTGTAGCTTTAAATAACCAAGTCCAAATTATGCTCAGCAAGCTGTTGGGAAAGCTTGGAGGAATCTCAGAGCTGAAGGGCCAATTTGTGCCCTGACTTACATCCTGTGCAAATGCACTGACTTCATGCTGACTGTAAAGGATATAAGGTGGTAAAGGATTTAATCTGTAGCATTTATTTTTTACTTAGCTTGGTTCTATTTTTTTCTATTTTTTATTTACTTATGATTCCATCCTAATGTAGAGGAACATTGTGCCTATGTATTGCTAGTTTGTAGACAGCAGCATTTCGCACTCTTTTACTTGGCATCTCAAATTTTACATGAAACTCTTATTTAAAAAAAAAAAAAAAAAGAGAAATCTACATGCTTGTTTACCAAAACTCCAATTTATATTGGATCACATTTGGAATCACAAACTCTGCACTTGTAAATATTGCACAATAATGTATATCCTTTGTATAAAATATATCATATAAATAAAAAAACATAAAATATATATTGTTATCTCATTGTGGCCATATATTTGTTTCCTTAAATTGGTAAGTACATGCCAGTTCTTTTTTTGTGCATCTAGATTGTCTCATCTCAATGAGACTTTTTGTAGTCCACGTTGCTCTGATTTCAGGAGAGATCCCGCTTGCTATTCTGCATGTAAAATTATAGGCATGGGGGAGACAGGCTGCGTAAATGTGGCTTCACCAAATTTGGTTTGAATTACCAAAGATCCAGTGAGCTATTGCAATACAAAGTATCAGTGTATCATTTTGCCTGATTTTATATTTCTCCCTCTCTTCTAATTGTCTAGGAGTGACTTCTTATACTAGAAAATAGAGACTGAAATAAGGGTTCTTTGGAAATATCAGTCATCTTGCTGTACTTAGGTATTTTCATCTGATTTTCTTCCCTGATGACTTCTGCAGCAAGAAAAGCTCAACTTCTGGTTGTTAACTGATTGGCAGAAAGTGACAAAAGCAAAGACATTCAGGCATAGACCTAATAATGAATTCAAGCTGTGGAAATAATTTAACACACCATGTGAAAGAGGTGAACTGAGCAGTTTCCACTGAGTTTAAGGACAAGGTGAAGAATTCCACTTTTCTTAATGACCTTAGGAAAAAAAAGTATTTTGTAAGACTATCCATCTTACAGTAATTAGACCTAAGTCTGTTTAATAAGGAGAGTGTAAGGCCAGATACTGCATTTGCCTTTTTTGCTGTCCCACCATATACCTTGTGTATCTTTACTGACCAGGTAGTCCCACCGAAATAGGTGGGACTGTTGTTTTAGCACATGGTAGTTCATCACATGGGAGTGAACCTTGTGAATAGGTCCTCCTGAATTACTCTTTTATTAGTCTGCTTTCTGTACTGCCGAATGCTGACAATCCACCTCACCATTGATTAATACAAGGAAAATGCTAATAATTTCAATGGGAAAAAACCCCCACATAATGTGTAATTGCTGTCTAGTCCACAGACCCTCCCATTGTTATTTTCAAGTGATGATGATGCTCACCCCTACTCCATTGCTAAGCTAGAAAAAAATGTTAGTTGACTGGATAGTAGAAGAGAGTGAACCAAGTTATGCTACTATTCAATGCTCGCTACAGTTTGTTTTCATAACAGTTTAATTCAGCAGTAATGGAATTGGAGAAGCTGTTTTAGAGTGACAAGAATCAGAAAATAAATGCAATTTTTTGGTGATTAATGACTTCAGAAATAACTGGCTTAGAAAACCTTGTTGGCTTTAACCATTCCCTTCAGTCAGGGTTACTGTGTAAGGCTAGTTTGGCTATTCTGCCATTTTGTGTTTTCTGGGCATTCAGTCACAAGTTTGAAGATCAGAGATTTTGGCAAAATTATAACCATTTGAAATGTTCACTGAATCTGCAAATACAATGAGTAGAATTACTAGTAGATATCATAGACTAATGAGAAAAATTAATGTGGGTCAAACATAGCTACGGTTAACCTCTGCAACTTGCCTAAGACAAATAAAATATAGTCTTTCACTAAGTGATTGAAAAAAATTGTGATCTCCACTTGAAATCTGATTCAAATGGTAATGTGCAAAAATGCTTCAAAAAGGACAGTAACCTTTGTCAGTCACATATAGAAAAGCAGCTGGTGAAAACGAGAGCTTTGTGCTTTCAGATCAGGGTCTCTTTTCACCACTGTAATAGAGTTTTCAATGCACTTCCACAGAAAAGGAAAAGACTGTCTTCATATGCTTTATCTCCTCCAAAACCATGAAGTTTGTCTCCTAGGATTCCTCCTGAAGTGGCCTTTAGAAATTTTTGCATAAACTTGCCACATCTTCTACCCTAGTTTTTCTCTCTTGGCCTTTACTACTCCAGACTAAGTTTTCTGCCTTCTCAAGAAGTTAGAGAAGAGGGTGTCAATGAGAACTCCCACTGAGACTTTCTTCAGGTACAAGAAAGTTCAAGCCTTGTGTAGGAAAGCCATCAAAAAAGGAAGGAGGGTTGAAAACCTCAATTTGCCCCAATTCCAACCCACCATTAATAAGTGCCTTGCTTTTCTGTTTCCATGTAGAAAGTTTTGGAAACTTACTCCTGTGCAAGCATAATTTTTGAAAGATCCTTTACGGAAGCTATTAACTCTGCTGGCATATGGAGAACTTACAATTTCTGCGAGTGTTATACAGGAGAGACCCTCTCATGCGAGCATATGATGCATTTAACTTGTGTTATGAAATCTGCCTCTATATCTGGCAATGATTTCAAATTTCCCGAGGTCTCTGTTTAAACTATAACAGAACTCCCAAGCACAAACTGTCACTGAAGGGGAGCTGAAGTTATGGTATGTTATGCTTAGGTAAAAAATATTAACAGAATATTTTAATTGTTTAGGCAGATGAGACATAAAGCGATGATGTGTACATTTTCAAAAGTGGTCTTAGCATTTACTTTTGTATTGCATACCGATGCTCAATCACTCCCTCTCTTCCCTATCTCCCAAAGACATTGTCTGATGTGTTTCTAAAATGCATTTTGTCTCATGCAGATAACTGATACCGATTCTGCTGGCCAAAATTTTTAACTATTAATTTTTTTTTTTACTATTAATTGCCAACTGCATGAGGAACTGTGGCTCTCTTTCCCCTCCAGAAGCCCCCCTTTCTTAAGAAAAACAATCTATTTCATATGATGGTTTTCACAAAGGATTGTAATCCTCCCAGTTGACCATCTCACCTCTGACCAACTATCCCACTTGCACCTCTTTTAAAATAGGTGGTTATGAAGTGTTTTGCTCTTTTCCCTTTGGAGTATGGAAAGAATATCCTGGGGGTTATGGATGATTCTTGCACAAGTAGAAGGAGTGCAACATTGATGACTGGTGAAAATAAGGAAGGTTTTTTTGAGTGTTAATACCCCTGTATCTAAATCACATACTTCCAACAATGTAGTTTCTTTGTAAGATAATATACGTGGTTAGAATTTGTTTTGCTGGAACTTAACAGTTATCAGCTGGAATAAGTTCATAAACCCCTGTGTTCCTGTGTTACCCGCTTCTATAGGTAGTTTGGTGGTCAGTAATCTAACTCACAGAGAGCTTTGGCTGCTCACACTCTTGTTCTCTCCAATACTGTTTAACTCTTCTACGGGTCTATCACAAGTTCTACTAAGACATGAGGATAAATGAGTGGCTTTTTCCTGAAAATCCAGTGCATCTCAGATATTAGGGCATTGTTGTTGAAGACTGTTTACTATGCTGCCCCCTAATGAAGCTTCGTTTTAATTTTTCTGAATTAATTAAACACTAAAAGCAGTTCAAATAGTGTGTTTTCTGTTGGGAATCACAGCCACTTATGTAGGCCTGCTACTGAAGCTGGCAGGGGCTGGAATTATTTCTGTAAAAGTTTTTATATGTTCTATAACTTTATATAAATTTCCTTTCAAACTTGGGGCTTGTACCCAAGCTTCAAAATGAGGAAGTGAATTTTTACAGTCTTGTTATAATGGAAAGGTTGACCTTAATTATCGTCACATGAATGACTTAAATAATATAGGAAAAATTAAGTAAATAATGAAATTATAAAATTATATTTTCTTCTATTAAGTCCTTAGAAAACCAACATTATAACTTAAAAAAATGCAGCAAATAAAGATGTTTAGTTAGTTATGTTGATTCTTTGCCACCTTCCTTTCTCCTCCTTTAAAAAAAAACAACCCACAAAACACTGTTTTAGGCGAAAGCTGTTTCTATCATATTATTTTTTTCCAAGACACGCACTCAGTGCCTAGACTTTTAAACAAGTGCTTTATCCTTGAAAATTAAAATAAAATATTTTCATGTAATCAGTAAATTTTGTTATGAAACTTTACAGCAGCTATATTAAACGATAAGAATAACTACTATTTTGAAATTCTGAACATCTTATAATTAGACCAGCCTTTAAGAAATATTCAGAGTTAAGGCACATTAGAATGTATTCCACAACATGGAGACAGCCCTGACAAAGAAACATTATTCTTAGATTTACAATTAATTACCCTTATGTCTATACCTTGCATTCAATTTGCATATCTTAAAAGTGCTGTAAATTTCATAGCACTCCCTTGTTATTTAAGATCATTCCGCTTTAGTAAAAGTTTCTACAGTGATAACTTTCTCTTGATTATGTAGTTGTGAGGTCAATAAATCTGGCTTTACTTTGCTCTACAATGTTATAATTTTTCTTTTTTTGTGTGTTTTTCATTATTTTGTTCCTTGTTCCTCCTGCCCTCTCATTTATAATCCCCCGAAGAACCAGTAGATAGAGAAGTCTGGCTAGAAGACGAAGTGAGTGGTCAGATTCTCAGATGTTATCTTTTTCCCAGAACGCACTGGTACTGGGTGTCTGACATGTTCTATACATCTTTCTAGTGTCAACCTCATTAAACAAATACAACTTGATGTATAGCTCTCAAGAAATGAAATTTCATGCAACAAATTTTCTCTATTCCAGCTTGTGTTCTTCCTTTTTCTCCCTCTTTCTTTTCTGCTTCAGGAGTAATTTTGTACATTCTTGAGTTCTAGCATAATTTTACATGGTGACTATTCATAATTTTGTACCTTGAAATTTATCAGTGTTTTTCTGGTATTTAAAGGAATATCCGTGTTTTAAGCTCACAACTTGACGTTTCCTACTTTCTAAACAAGGAATCATTACTGCTGGATAAGATGTGATATACCATTCAGAATGTGGTTCAGTATGTTTACTTTGGTCAGATACGTATGTGGATTTTCTCTAAATATTAGACATATCTGTTGCAACACACTTGTTGTAAATGTCATAGTCTTCTATGGGTTATTATGTATAAATGTACTAGAACTGTGTTTTATGGTCTAATTCAAGGTTAACACAATATCTTGTAAGCCAGAAGGACATTGAACACTTTGCCAGAATAGTAAATATTACTCTCATCCTTTTTTTCTTTTTTTTTCCCTTTAGCTTAAAAGAATTTTAAAAAGAAATATATTTCCAAACTAAAATAAACCTTCTTTAATGAGACTATATATTATTTACAGAAAAATGCCACTAAACTCAATTAGTACTGGCCTCACCACTGGGTAGAATTGAAGCTGTTGAATTTTTTTTTTAATGTAGTTCATTGAAGTAATTTACTGAATCTGGGGCAATATTCTATTTTTAATCAAGTTTAAAAGTATAATGTATGAGAAAACAGCAACACACTGTATAGATTTTTGTAGATGCACTGCTGTAAAAAATACGCAGACAAATGCATAAAGTTTATGCCCATCTTCTTTCTTTTACTAAGAAAAATTGTTTGAATGTTATTTTAAACAGGTAATTCCTTATTGCTACCCCTCCGTATTATTAATTGGTAGCTTATTAGAGTTATTTTAAAAGTTATTATTAGTGTCTTTTTCATTTAATATTTTACTATATAACACTATTATTTAAAACTAGTTTGCTGGATAACAGCAGCCGTCCAAAACATTGTCTGCTGCTCAGAAACAGAAATAATAAAATAATGGAAAGCAGAGCTATTGTATTAAAGTAATGACTAGCTATACTTCATATATTAAGCAAAAGAATACGATACTTTTAAATGCTTTCTTATTGAGCGATCCAATCATTGTGAACTTTAAAGCTGAGTATATATGTTTTTAAAATGAAAGAATCTGTTTTTTTTCCCTTGAGACATGATGTTGAAGTTCTGGGAAAGAACAGGGTGCAAGATTTAACAAATATACTCATCTCTGCTTCTGAATTTCTCTCAGGCCTTTTAATATATAAATAGTTTTGAAGATCTAAAGTAACTACATTTATCCTGATTTTTATGGGCCTGATACAAGCAAGTGTTGAATATGGCACTATTTTATTTGATTATAATATAACATTTCTATTAAAATGATTTTTAAAAACCTTCCCAAATTTCCAATAACACTATTTCAAGGAATATAACATGGTAGTGGAGATTAGCTAGCCCTAGAATACCTTGGCAAAAGTGTTCGAGTAGCAAGAGTTTTTCTAGTCTTATGTCCTATATACATCTGTTAAATTACTCGGAGATCTCATTAAATAAAGCTAATGTACTTGTAAAACAGTAGGGAGAGACAGTATATCATTGTAACTGTTAGAAAGAGCCATTCTGGCAAGGAGGGAGCCAAGAAGGCTAGGTGTATGCTGGTCAGTGTAGATGTTTCTAGGCCATAAATCTTGGCCCTTTCCTGCCTAGTTATTGTGTATTTCTTTAGGTGAGAGATTGATTGTAGCAATGGAAGATGAATTTGCCCATAGACCCTTTCTTTTTTTTTTTTTCCTTTATACTCCTGATGCCTCGCCAAGGTGATAATGCTTTTTTTCCTGCAATCATTTGTTTCAGATTAAAAGCATGAAACTGCATGGAGAAACACAAGAAAGCTTGTCTCTGCAGTCAGGCAAAGATGAGGGCATGAAGATGTATAACTGTCCCAGGTGGGAGAAGAGTACAGTTTACCCCCT
The DNA here is from genome assembly GCF_965638725.1 of Aptenodytes patagonicus. Taxonomy (NCBI): domain Eukaryota; kingdom Metazoa; phylum Chordata; class Aves; order Sphenisciformes; family Spheniscidae; genus Aptenodytes; species Aptenodytes patagonicus. The sequence continues at coordinate 12,829,963 of NC_134959.1, forward strand.
CAGGATTTGTAACAGGTTTGTGTGAAGGAGAATGAAATAGGGTAAAATTCGAGAAAGAACCCTGGCATTTCTTTATTGTGCATTTTGAGCGTGGTATTTTAATTTTTTAAGTATTGCTGAGTTGTGCAACAGTGCTACTAAAATATTCCTTACCTGTGTATTTACTGCTGAGCAAATCGCGTAAGAACTGCACCCTTCCATGTTTCCTGTCACCGTCCCCCCCCCCCCCCCCCCCCGCCATTTATACTGCATGCTGAACATGGAGGGGAATACTTTTCATGAATATATATAGATGCAGAATTTATAAGGATCAATATAGTCACAAATGTTGTACAACATGTCAGGATATCATAAAAAGCAGGCAGTTCTATATAAAATACTAGCTTAATCTTGGAGATTTTAAAGCCTCATTAAAATGTGGATAAAGTCCATGTATGGAATGGCAGCATTCAAAAGGTTGAAGTTGTATATCTGTGGTGCAGAAATTTTAACCATTACATTTGAATGTCAGTCGACTCATTTGATCACAGATGATATTAACATGTAAAAAGTTAAGATGATGAGATGCATCGTACATATCATATAACCCAATAGGATTTGTTGTTTAAGGTTTGGGGAGTGCGATGAATAACCTTGGCCCTTAATTTGTGAAATCTGAGATTCTAAAATAGAGGTGATGATATGAGCATCTCATAGCAATCAAATTATACATCATAAGACTTCCAGGCAAACTTTATAACTTCTGCTAAGAAAAGACCTCACTGCTTAATTGGGTAGAAAGATTGGGTGGTGCAGTGGCCTTTCCCTGCGCTGAAGGGGTAATGAGAGAGCGCGGCTGTGGCTGGGATGGGAACCTGGTTAGAATAGAATAGGCACTTTTAAAAAAACAAGAGGACATGTCTGTAGCTGCTAGCAACTTTAACACTGAAAATTGCAGATATTCAGGTTCTTGCATGTTTATGTAATATAGCTGTCCTAGCTTTGCAGATAGTTTCTTTTTACTAAAAGGTAGTATTTGATCCCTCTTGCATTGTTTTTTGCCAGATTTGCCATAATCTGATAGTGTGTTGTACACATCTGCTTGGCAAAGTTATCTGGTAGTAACAAATATGAGGATTCCGAGTGTTTTTTCATGGAGAAGCTTTGAAAGTCAAGCAAATACTTTTATCTTGACCTTTCTGCAACGCTGCCCCATATTCACTAGTTGTCAGCACATGTTTGTCTGGAGCCATTCGTCACTGCCATCCGTCACTCCTCTGCCATTCCCATCAGTCCCATTATCTGGGATCAGGAGAGAGCTGAGGACGTAGCCTGAAGGATCATTAAACCTCAGCTTCCAGGTACTGCAGGTAGTCCAGGTGGTCTGTTGTTATTTATAATAAAGAAACAACGCAGCAGAACTGCCTGGCAGTGGCCCATGAGGCCTAAAGAAAGGACGGGCTGAGGGATGTCATCACTGAAGGACAGCTAAAAGTGGACTTTCTTTCTCCCACACTGTAAGCAGAGAGAATTTATTGAACATCTGTTCAGTACATGGCTGGGAAGATTGATTAATTTAATTGCTCACACTTTGCTTAAGTAACATTTGAATACTTAATGTCAGGTTTGAAGGATATTACAACATTTACTCACACACCTTTTTAAAGAGGCAGAGTTTCTCATCACTTTTCGTGTCTTTCAAGGAAGTTGAAATGCATCCTGAAATCTGGTTTACCGAGAGGTCTGGGAAAACTGGAGCAAGTGGGGAAAGCTGCTTCCTCTCATAAAAGCAACTAGTTATTTTTCGCATTTTGCTCATTGTGATAAATTATTAACGTAATGAGGTTGGATCATTCTCACTGAATGGTGGTAATTTTCCTTCTGGTATCCAGGATAGAGACAGTTCAGCATATTATATATTTCTGTACCCTTTAACATAATACCATGGTCATATTGAAGGAGTAGATGAGTTAAAGCCACAATAATTTATTGCGTGTTCTATTCAGAGAGGGTATTTGGGAAGAAATTCCTGAGATCCTCTCAAAGAACCCCACCCCTGTACTAAGGGAGAAACATTAAGCCATGCAACATTTAGTGTTGCGCATTTCTATACATTTTTGTATACCTCTGATAGTTTCTCAGCTGCATAGCTCTGAAAAGTTTATCACCAGTCTGACCAAATACGAGAAAATCCAACTGAAAGTATTAATGGGCACGTAGAGTATCTAGCACAAAAAACCTAAACCTTTACCAAATATACCACAGTTAACCTTTTTTTTTAGAACAGCGAATGTTGATGATATTGCCCGTACATCTGGTAGCAATGTCTGTGACTACTAGCAAATGCTTATTGTTTAAAGATAAAGGTGAAGCTCCTTGTTTTGCTGCAGTGTAGAACTGGCTTTGCATTTATCACCATCAGATGTTAAACCGAGAAAAAGCAGACTGATAGATAGTGGTTCATGTGCAAAGACTGATTCTGTATGATTTTTTCCCATCCTAAAAGTGATTTTTTTTCCATCTTCTATGCTCTAGTAAAGATGTTCTTTGATCTCTCTGTACAGCAGTTCATTTTAAGTCTGATATACAGTCAGATATTCTATTAGATACAAGATCTTTAAATATTTGTCTTACTTTGTGTGTAATTTGCTTTGGAACTGTTAGTCCAATAAATAGTAAATGATACTGACTTACATAGCCATGTATTTTTATTGTCAAAGATACCGTATATAATGTTCTCACAACAATGCTTAACTCTGAGAGGGTAGGGATTTAACACTGCTACATGACTAATTTACTACCTTCAAACATAAAAAGGGAAGCCTGGGGAGAAAGGCCTCATATGAAGCTGCATAAAACAGAGCAATAGTATCATGTAGTGGTACTTAATAATGGCGCTGGCATTTTGTTAGCATCTCTACAAGAAAAAAATTGTTCTTAGAGAAGGATAATCTACAGTCAAATCTGATTGAAGTCAAAAGAAACATTGGCTGATTTCTTTGAAAGATGCCCGTCTGTCCCTGAATTTGACTGTACACAATACATCCTGCAACAACGAGTCAGATTGTCAAGGCCAGAACCAGGTGCCTATGTTACTTGTATCCTTCTACATCAGTCATACTGTAGGGAGCAGACAATTAATTCTGGAGCAAAATTGAAAGTCAGAGGCAGAGTGTGAAAGAACAGAATGACAATAATAAAGTGCCCCTGCCTCACATTAATCTCCCTCACTTCAGGGCTGTCAGAGGCGGCCTGGCGGTGACTAATGCCAAGCTTTGCATACAGTGGTCACAGACATGAGCAGCATGCTCCCCTTACAGCATCCGCGATTCGCTTTGTTGAGTTTTTGACTCCTGCGGAATCATTGAAAAAACATAGCCGCTGGTCATAGGTAGGACGAAGTTCCTTCATCATACACCTATTGATCGATGGGCAGTATTCCTGGGCTTGGCTTTAGGAAAAAAAAAAAAAAAAAAGAAAAAAGGAATCCTGACAAATGCAGTGAGATTAAACTAACTTTTTGAACGGATGAGCTCAGCAGATAAGGGTTAATAAATTTAGCTTTGAGGAAGTGCATATCATGTGCAAGTCCAAGCATCAAGACAAAATGATCTTGCACCTCTATAGACACACTAATCCATTAACATTGCAAAAGACTTTGATGCACATTTGGGAATTGTGTTCCATTGATTTTATTGTCATCTTTTTGCACAAATAGTAAATAGGCTAACATTTAAGGAACAGTGTAATTATTCCCGAAAAGCAAGACATCAATGTAAAGTTTATTGTTGTAGACCAGACATTTTGACAGGAATACTGTAATATCCCAGAGGTGTCACTGGGTTACTGAAAAGGTTAAAAATTGGTGCATTGTGTTGGAGAAGAAAGGCAGTAACAACAAACAGCATTCAAAAAATCACAGGCACTTCTGTAGGAAAGTGGAAATGTGTCATGTAACAACATACAGCTTCTGTAAGTGGATTGCTGCACTGAGGAAGAAAGTGAAACATACCTAATGAAAATGCTTCCTCCACTATCAGCGTTTCAAGGCGCTCTCTCTTTATTTAGGTTGCAAAAATAACTTTCCTCTCAGGTTCCTCCTTTTATTGTATGTGAACCCCACACCTGCTGGTGTGTTGTGGAGTTTGATAGGGCTGTGTCTGAAAATTTCATTTATCTTCTCTGATAATCGTGGGAGAAAATTCCCATGCGAGACTTTACTTGCTAGACGAGGCTGGTTCTTTCCGTACTAGCCATGTGTATGTATACTAAATCAGGAGGACAATAGTATTTTTTGTAGAGTGTTATCTGACAAGGAGAAAAGTACTTGCAGTCTTGTGTTAGAGTTGACCAGCAGAGAAGCATTCATTAGAATCTGAATGAGAAGAGGGAAGGGATATATGGCAATTTATTGTATGTAACCAAGAACAACATGTTCTATGTTGAAGTATCTTGTTGTTTAGCATTCTAGAGGACTAGGAAGGAAGCACATAGGTCCTCTTGTATACCAAATATAGTATGTTACTGGATCAGGAATTGAAATGTAGTTACAGTGACATTTTGAGCCTTGTCCACTGTCAAGAACTGTAGTTTTTTTTCCTTTTCTAAGTAAAGTTATTTCCATTAACAAATCCCAAGTCCCAGTTTTGACTTAAAACATTTTCATAGCATTTCTGATATTTTTTTCAAGCTACTCAATTGGATATGTAATTGTCTTTTCTTCAAGAAGATAATAGGAAGTATAAAAAATCTCTATCATGAGCCATCAGTATGGTTTGAATCTGGGAACCTAAGCGCAGATCTTTAGTGCTTGTTTAAGCTGAAGGAGGAAGTCTGCTATCTGGCAGCAGTGACTTTTGTCCTTCACTTGGATTAGCCATCTCATGTGTTGCAAAACATATTTTACAAGCATTGTACAAAAGCATAAGATGAAATATGCATATGGTATGTGCCAGACTTTTCCAAGGATATTGATATGAATACTTTTAACAATATGTAGTCACTCACCTTGGGGCTCCATTTTAAATGTCATTCTAAATTCTAGGTTATTTAAACCAAAACCAGTTTATGGTAGTGGTGGCATTTTGGGAGGCTGGCGAAAGGACATAGAAAGAAGCCACCTTGATTTGCGCATTATCTGCTTGGTCACTCCCTAGAGGTTGTTATTCAAGTTCCTACTGGCAGAAAGAAGGAAGGCTTCAGTCTCACACACATAATGCCACTACTTTCTCACCTAGTGAGTTTAGACCTGACTTTTTCAATCTGTTCATGGATAGTCCTGTTCTCTGGTTCCATAACCAGCGATAAGAACAAGCAATGAAATCCCAAGACTGATGTCAACTGCAGACCCAGCGGAGGTGCCACTAATAAATGGTGAATATGGCACTCCTTACTTACACAATGCCTTTGGAATTTTTCAAATGAGGTGGAGATCTGTTTTTCAGAGCTATGTAAAATGTGTATGTAGCATTGTAGTTCTAGTTCTGGGAAGAGTCACAGTTAGGGAGCTGTCAATTGAAACAGCATTCTTCAAATGTTTTGAATAAATAATTGGTGTGTGAATCCTGCATCCTCAGCTGACTTAGATGTGGTAGATCTAATTATGTCAATGCTGTGTACTTTTAAATGCTTCCTTTTCTTTGTCGCCAATACATTTATTCTATTTCTTTTTAATTAACTGAAAAAATGTGATTTCCATATCTTTTTCTTCTTTATGTTTTATAGGGATGTAAGATGTCTGGCTTTCTTGCTCCTCTAACATAAGAAAAAAGCCACACCTAGAAATTCTAGGGGTTTTGTTTTACAGAAACCATGAACAACTTATATATAAATGAAAAAACCAGCACTTCAGTTGTTCAAGAAAACCAGCGTTGCTATACAGAAGAAAACTAATGAATCTTGCTTTCTGCTTGCTGGTAGAATACGTGAGTTCTGCTGACCTCAAATCACTCTCAGTTTAGCAGGCTATGAGGGCAGAAAACTGTTCCCAAGCTTCCCACTGAAGGTGTATCATCCTGCAGCATACACGGCTATTTTGGCTACCGATGGGGACATACTGCTGATTCCATATCCACAAAATCTGGAGAGAACTCAGGTCACACAGACTGGTTTCCCTTCGGCTAAGATGAAAAAGCCTAAATTCTATCCCCCACATTGGAAGATTAAGAGTTGCTTAGCTGCCCAGATTGCATTCCCACTTCTATGCACAAAATTGGGCCTTACTATATTTATGTATCGTTTTGAAACAGGGAGAAATTAATGCGATTTCTAAAGTATTGTCCATTAAGGATACATATAAAGAGAAGTTCTATAAAATTGTGGAAATCAACATATTTGCAAATAAATATAGTTTTGCAGTAGAACATGTTAATACTCATAAAACAAATTCAGGAAAAGTTGTATCCGTTCAGAGAGTATTCTTACTTTACAGTATATCTAACCACACCATGTCCAACTTATATGGGCACTCTTTTGGTACGATTCATAAAAAGGCAGGAGCCCTTTTCCATAATGGGGATTGTTCCCCATATTTGTGACATAGATGATGCCAGTTGCTTAAAGTGGCATCTTCTCACAACGTCCTGTTCATTGTAAATTATGTTTCTGTATTTTTTTTTCTTCGTTACGGGGAAATGCAGTGAGCCCCTAAACGTGTAGCCAGCTTTTGAAGGAAAGGCAAAGCTTCCCCTTAGATGTGATTGATACGTTATTGTTGCTTATGGTACAAATAAGGGGGATGTCACATGATCTTATTGGAAACAAGCAGTCTTTCTCTTAACTCTGTTTCAACCACTTGTTAGCGGTTTTCTCCTTAAGCCCTTCAGTGTGGTTTACAGGCAGCAGTGACCACCAATATGCATTTGTATTGGACTTTTGTCTGATTAGAAAACAATGAAGAATACAGAAAACATATCTGAATTACTAAATATTCATTAAATAAGATATCAGATCTTCGGATAATTCAGGTGGGAAGGGACCTCAGGAGGTCATCTAGGCCAATCTCCAGCTCAAGCTGTTACTTCAGTATTTATGACTGGCCTTAATTAAGCACTCCTGGAACTTGTCTACAATGCTGAACCTGGTTCTACCTCTGCATTCATTGAAGCTATGGAGGTTTACCACTGAGAGCAGGGTTCAACTTAATGGTAAGCACTTCTTCAATGTCTGTCTTCGATCTGCCTTTGAAAGTTGCATTCAATATATTCTCCCTGTAACCTTAGAAGACTTTTTCTTAGGTATGGATACAGCAAAGACAGACTTGTCTTTTCACTCAGCTTTAAAAGCTTTAATTATATTTGACAACATTTTGTACTGAGCTTGGCTTGTTCTCTCACAAGGAGAACGTATGCAAACTTTACATAGAAGTAGGCAGAAAATTCTGGCTACATGTTTGCTATAGCAAAAGCCAATTCACTGAAAGGCAAGCCTTATACTTATTTTGTTGAAGCTTGAACATGGAGATATGTCTAGTGCCCAGTATGGAATTTTGGATCAAAATGGCAAAGGAAAATGCAGAACCAACTGCAGTTTGAGGCCCAGAACATTTATATGGATATTGTCTATTTGGATCTCTCATCTTGTTTTCTTGTTCACTCCCATGATGTCTCCCTCAGCCCCACAAATTCAGCTTTCTCCCGATGAAATAATTTTGAAATTTCAAATGTTTTGTGGCACGGAAAAAACATTTCATATCCATCTCTACCACATCTAGGTATGAAACATCATCCTATGTGGGCTGAAATCATGCTTCCACAGAAGTAACATTTAGCCGTGCTTATTTGATGACCCCATATCATCCCTGGAATATAGCAGAGGAGACTGCTTAGAACACCGTGAGTTACTATCGAGTGAATTTCATAGTCCAGGCCCTGCACTGACACCTTTCCATCCATCCCCTGCAATGCATACAGCAGGAATTTTCCATCTGCTTCTAATGAGGCATAGCGGGGGAGGAAATCTTATATATAAACAGCTCCCACATCACTTATAGTTTTATTGAAGAACATCTTTGCAACAGTATTTGTTTGTGACAAAGATTTTTAGCTATTTGTTTATTATAATATCTGTGGATGTTGAACAGAACAGATTAGCCAGTTCCTAAACCTGGCAAGCTCCTTGGCTGAAATTTTCCTGTACTTTGACAGCCAGTTCCAGACCACAAATTTTTGTTGTAAGGGTCTTGCCTATGTTCTCCAAAGTATAGATGATAATTTTGTATGTACCTATTCTATTATAGGAGTGATGCAATTTTAGCTAGATTTAACTCTAAACAAAAAGCAAGCTGTTCTTTATTTAATTCCAGTTCTAAACAAGTTATAGCAAAATATAAATGGAAGATGAAACAAAGGAACAAACAATATCACTTTGTATAGGCTTTCTTTTTAAATGTAGGCTTCTTTGTACAATAGAGCACTGCAATGTTTTTTGGAGGGAAATAATTTACTGTGATGTGTATGAAATGGAATTTTGATAGACAGAATAAGCTGCAATCCAGTTCTAAACTATAGATTTTCAAGCAGATTGATGCAACAAATTGTTAGCAAATAGCAGTTTGCAATTTGATGCTAATTAGACATAAGGCAAATATGTGCCATGACAAATTAGCAGCAAACCATACTGAAAAGGATTAGCAAGAGCTGGCACAGAGACTGCTCGATTTTGCATACTTCCTTGTCTTAGCCTAGGAGGTCTGAGCCAGTTTTCCTTCTCTGTAAATAGGAAACCAGAGCAGAGATCATAGGCATGCTAGAATGCCTTTAATTGCATATTTGAAATGTTTTAACTCTCTCTTAATCCCATGGAGGCTTTCCTCCATACCACCAGCTTTATTATCCTGAGAGATGATCAAGTACTTTATCCATTTAATATAACTAAATACATTATGAGGTAACTAACTCACAGGGTTATTTACTTTAGCAAGTCTATTGTACTTACAGATATAAGAAAAAAACCCCATTCTTATTCAAAACACCTTTGCTTAACTTCCTGCAAATGTGTTTTTCAGCAGATTTAATTATTCATTTCATTAATAAATTAATTTTTGCTAGAGGATTATCACATTTCTTTATTGATGTGCACAACGCCCTTGTAGTAGTTAGTCTAAATCAAACTCATCACGATATCCAGAAGTGATAATGCAGTTGTGTTTTCAAACCAGAGTGAAGCAGGCAGGTAATTTTTAACCCAGTTCTTCAGACATATGCTTGAATACGAACATAGCTGTAAGTATGACTTCAGATCTAAAGCAGACTGCTTTTGCATCTTTAAAGGATGAGATAATTTTGTTGAGATCAAGAATGCTAAACAAAAGCCACAGTAAAAATACCTCATCATTAAATTTAAGCTGCTTATTCTTTCTTTATGTGGTTGTTTTTTTGTTTGTTTATTTTTTAAATTAAGAGTTTCTGAGGTAAGCCACCACTTTCTCCAAGCTTTCAATTCATATTTGCTGATGTGTACTTTGTCAGTTTGGATATGTAAAATGACATGTTTATACTTCAAGGAATCATTGGGTAGATCAGAAGTTCTTAAATACTGTTTCCAAATCTGAGTTTCTAGGGCATACAAAATATTTAACTTACTAGCTGATGTAAGATGGTTGGTTGTCTAAAAATATATGTATTTTACGTTCCCAACATTCCTATGTCCATATACGGATCAAAAAAATTGTTAGAAATAGTTCAAAGGTGCTAAAACATTATGTGGCTAGATGTATACACACATTTCAGTTAGCAAAATAAATGAAGTGCGAAAATAAAAGGATATTATGCACAAAAGATACTTAACTTCTTTCATAAGTCTTAGAGAGAATTCCTCAGACAATTTAAACCATGATCAATAACAAGTTTTGCCACAGTGCTGTCTTCACATATAAACAGTATGATAACACACTATTACGGATTTACAAAAAGGCGATGAAAGAAGTTGTGCTGTTTAACAAAAAAAAAAAAAAAGAAAAAAGGGAAAAAAGAAAATAACAAGCTCTTCCTGCAATTTTTGAAGGCATTTATATATTATTCACATAAAGGGCACTGTCCTGTAGAAGCTTCTGTGTGCACTGAGGCCGGGAGAAGGTCTTACTAGTATTGCCATGCTGTCTCTCACTGTGAATGTTTGCTCCTTTTCGCCAATATTTTTGCCCATTTGCCACATCACGTCTGAAATTCAGGCAACGATCTTTATGCCGGTGCAAACTCTTAGAAAAGTTAATTGATTGCCCTCCTGGCACAAAGATATATTTCCTTTTTGTTGTCCATACTGGTGGTGTGTTCTTGGTAGGCAGTTATTTGTGTATATTGAAAGAGTGCAGCAACCCATCAATTGGCAAATTTAGACTAAAAATAGAACTAGTGGAAAGGGATATTGTTAAGAATTTTAGGATTAAATGCTATGTATAAATGGTTGTAATTTCCTAAGGGAAATTCAATTCTAGTCAAATCTTTGCATATCTCACAAAATCATCAAAAATTTTCTGCCCATAATGTAGCTCCAAAACCCCCTCACTGCTCAGTTCTAAGACAGCTTTTCTGACAGTGCCTAAGCAGATTTTACATATTCATGTAGATACACTGTCAACCCAGATATTGCCTCTGTGAGCTTTGCTTATCCTTGCTGCAGTGGTGGTGCTGGCAAATCTTTATGTTAGAGTACAGATGTTTAAACGGACCCTTCTGTTTTGATAGAATTGCTAGGTATAGACACTCTCACTCTTCTGATGAGCTTCATTATGGCCATTAGGGTGACTCCGGTGCATCTGGGTCATTCAGTACCTACTGACGGGAAAACTGATTTGGAACACGTTGAGAATCTCCTCTGAGCCAGTCACCACTTCATAGCCGCGTTCTAGTTTTAGGCCTTCTTCACCCTCTGTAGCTAGGGGGTTGCTTTTTTGGGGACTGGGCCTGAATTTTTGCGCTCTCCTGGTTTCTCCCAAGTGGCTTTGGGAATACAAAGTGGTTGTGAATTTTTTTGAATGTAAATTTGTTTCTAAATAAGAAATAAATTTTCAGGGGGAGGGGATTAAATACTTGATGAAAATGAAACCTACATAAATTTCTTAAACTGATGGAAAACCACAAAAAACCGCAAAATGGAAAACACTTCTTTCGTGGTTTTGTGCAGGTTATTTCATCTATCTTGGGAAAAGATAGTAGATGTTAAAGCAAACTCATCCTGATAAAGCATACATATTTTTTGACAAATGTATTATCTCTATTTAGATCATGGGATTAATAAGATACGTTGTCCTCAGGAAAATGTGTGCACTCATGGAGAACCTCATGGCCATCGCTGCAGAGAGGTAAGTTCAAAAGGCCAGATGTTCAAAACTGTTTTCTGGGATTGTGCAGGCAAATTTTGTATATTCAAAACCATGTAAGTTGGCATTTGCATGACATATTGTGGCTGACTGTACACTTACCTAAGTTATTTGCACACTTATTTGTGTACAGATGTGAATGACAAATGCAGATGCGCTACAAATTTGACTTCCAAAGTCCTATTTGTTTCCATTGCATCATTGCATGTAGGGATGAGAATGCTGATGTGTTCCCTACTGTGTGCCCTGGTTAAGAATAACTTTGACAGTTTTCTTTCAAATTGTTCAAGTTATCCTTATCAATATTATTAGTGTTTATAATACAGACACCATGATATAGTCTGCCACTTTTCCCAGACATTGAAATATTTAAGGTTGTCTGGAGACTCTGGAATGCCCATATAATCATGAAACGTTTATTGTCTTTATCTGCATATCTAAAATTCATCAATGAATAAAAACAGAGGGGGGAATCTTTAAAAAAATAAAACAAAATATTATCCTGCAGTAATTTATAGTTGCTTTCTTTTACCTACTTAAGATGCTTGAATTCACTTTGTTCACAAATTTCTCTTGACAAGAACACCTATTTATTATTACTAAGCATCCTTTTTAGGAATGTCTGAAATGACACGTGTATTGTTTTAAATGAGATCATAGAGTTAATTTTTAACCACACAAGCAATACACTAACAATAGAGTGAACAAAACATAATTAATAGTTTTATACCATTCATCAGGATCATTTTATTTGCTGCCAGCATATGCCAAATGCAAAAATGTTTTGACTTCAATTAAAAATTTTAAACAAAATTAAACCCGTTGTCATCAAAAGCATAGAACATATATACTACTAGGTATTGTGTGCATTCCTGAATATTTGCATGTCTACAAGCATGGATGTACCGATGGGAGAGTAGGGGTGTATAAGAACTTTGCCACTTTGTTAGCAAAGGATAATGTAACAGCTGTTCCTGCATCCACCCGTTTGTAGTGAGGCAGCATCCCTCTGTCCCCAGGTATATATTTCATTCTCCCCTGGAAATAGCACCACTTATATATTTTGAATTTTATAGAGAAAGTATGATACCACAGCATTAATATTCCAGTATATTAGTTTAATGAAGAAACAATTGTATTTTTCTTTGTGGGTTTTTTTCATTGCTTAGTTCTGGGTTTTTATTTTTTTAATTTGTTTTTATTTTTTAGAAAATAATTGTATCATGTTTCACGATATCTGTGTTATTCTTGTCTCACTAGACAGGGCCTTATCATTGGCAGAGACCATGCTGCCTTACTGTCACAGCAAAGGATATTTTAAATGCCAGAGACACGTTTCATCCTGAATTTGTGGCTGGTCAGAGTTTGAGTTTGGCTACCGATGCCACCTCAGCAATTTGAAACTAAAAGCGTAACCTAGAGGAAAAAAAGTGGTATGTGTTGTCTTAAGCTCCTATTTAGTAAAACACTTAAGTGCTTATTTAACTTTAAACATGCCTGAACCATATTAATTCCTTATTAATTGCTGATTTGTTAATTTTAGTGGATTTATTAAACTGAAGACTTAAGAAATGGAGAGCCCCCATAGGATGATAGGGCTAAGTAAGATCCATACTGAATAACTCAACTAGTTCACCTAAGGGCTCACAGCTCCCTGTTTACTTAGGCACGCACTAACATGCATATTTTCTATGTAGTGTACTGCAGTGTATGTTAAAAATCTCAGATTATTTGCAAGCAAGCTGGTTCCTTTGATACGATACAGTGTGGATCCATGCAAAAACCCCTAATGTCCTGAAAACTGAGTGCTCTGCATAAGGTAGACACTAATGGGGCTGCATCAGTGTAGTCCTCCACCGTGCTCCATCAAGAAATGCTATGGATAATATTACCAAGCTTTGTAACATTAATAAAACTTCAGAATAGAAATTATGTTCAGCTCCTTTGCCTACATTGCTTAATTCTGAAATTGATGGTTAGATAAGCAGCAGATGGTAGAGAGTTTTGCAAATACATAGTATTTTCAAATTAACTTAAATACACTGTATGTGCCGTAAAACAGAATTGTAAATTGTAAATATGCACTTGTAGATATGCAGTGAGGACTGTAACCTTTAGTTTTCTAGCTCTCAATTTTGCTTTTGTTCTCTGTTCCATTTCTGGAACAGAAACTTTTCATCAGTTTGTGAATTTAGGTTCAGCAGAAACAGGGGAAAAGAGATTATCTGGATTTAAAACACTAGCGACAATAACAACAATTTAAAAATACTTATAAGAGGGCACATACAGTAGGAATAGGGAAATCGTCATAAACGATACCTCTCAGACTACTAGAAATATTTACATTTACCAAAGAATGGGCAGCCACAGAAAAAAACAGTTTAATGAAATGCATTTGGACCCTTGGAAAAATAACAGAGAACGGAGAACTGGCCAGTATTGAGCATAGGTAAAAGTTAACAGGGGGCTCCCAGAAACTCAGGATTAATGATGATCTATTCAGTATATTTATTGGATTTATTTACAATGTAAAGGTAAAGTAAAGGCGTGTAAGGAACGCAAAGTAAAAGGAACAAAAATATAGATGACAACAATTTTTGCTTAGTCAAGTCCATAGAAGCCTCTGAGGAATTCTGGAGATCTAACTGATTTAGGCAATTAGGAAGCAGAAATTCAAATATACTCAGTTTTGACAAATTTCCTGCAATGTAAATTGTATAGAATTATTTGCACTATTCATAACCATTGATTGAATTGTAAATTAGCTATAACTACTTGATAGAAAGAACTTCAGTGAAATTCAGATCCTACTGAAGTCTGTGGGAGTTTTGCTATTTCTTTCATTGGGGACAGGGTTTCCCCATGATCATCATTACTGTAGACAGCTCAATAGAAAAGGCTGCTCAGTTCACAGCGGTGGTCTTAGCAGCAAACAAAATGGTTGGATGAATAAAGAATGGGTTGGAAAATAATACTGCAAATATTGTGATACCTATCAGTGATATCCTCTTGCCTTGAATACGCTGTTGAATTCATACCTTTCTGCTTGAAAATATATACATCATAAACAGAAAGGATACAGGAATAGGCATAAAAAGTATCCAGAAGCCTAGAGAAATTTACATACAAAGAAAGAACGAAAATAGGAGAGCTTAGTTTAAGTGAATGAGATGATGAGTAAGATTTTATAGAAAATGAGTGATTTACACAAAGTAAATCTGGTTTCTTTCTTGGCTTTGTCCCATAGTGCAAACAAAGAAGCGTGCCAACAAATTGAAAATTGATAAGGAGGAGGTTTTGATGTTTTGCAGAATAGGACTTACAGATGAAGAAAGTCTTTGGAGTGAAAAGTGTGGCAGGATTAGAAAACAAAACCAAACTAGACATCCATGTTTGTAAGGCAATTCTTACAGATGCAATGAAATAAAGTAGGAAAACATGAGCTAACATTTACCCTATGACAAATTTTTCAATGAGTCTCCCTTTGGGATATTGGTGATTTTGGGTTTCTTTTCAACAAAGCCTGGAACCTGTTCATTACGGTGACAGGATGCTGAACATACCGCTGTGACTTGGATGACTTCTCCTTCCTACCTTCGATGCCTCCTTCTGTCAGCATGGGGCTGTAATTTAGTCCAGGTTAGGAAAGAGTGAGAGAGGCTGAGCACAGCCTCGCAGAGCAGTGTCAGGTGGCTGGGTCTTACGATTGCTCGGGAGAAGAAAGCCTCTGCTCGGTAAGAGGGAAGCCCTCCTGAGATAAGGAGCTCTGTGGAAGTCTCTGGGCTGAAGGAGGATTCTCATTCCCCCATCAGAGGTCAGGGGATCTTTAGCCTATGATGGAAAGCAGGGTTCACACTTTTATGTTCATCTTTTGTGTTTGGACAATAAATAAAGTCCTGAAGCAAAGACTACGGACTCTTCTAGACATTGATAATTCCCCGGGCTGGTAAATAACTTCAGTTTCTCAATGTTCTATTTTAGCTTTTCAAGTAAAACGCATTCTGATTTGGTATTTTAAGCGATGAATTGACTAATGCTTCTGCCACACAATGTAGCAGGAGTTGGTTCATAATATCCAGATGCTGTCAATGAGCAAATTTTTTTTTTTTTCCAAGAAGAGTGTCTTTCAGGCATTATTTTTATGATACAGTACAGTTTCTTATACAAAACAGTAGAAAGAGCTTAGAATAGCTAGAAATGCTTAATGAATAGGGTGGTACACAGCTGAAGAATTACCAGTGAAATAGCTTACTTACTGATTTGTTGCCAGGTAGCGAGCCAATTAGCAGTGCTGGTTATTATTTACATTTCATGCTATATATCACTAAAATTATGCTGTTGATTTATCATTTATATTGTTGTATTGTCAGCATAATTTATTCAGATCATGCTGAGATACCTGGGAAATTAAGTAATAAAGGGAATGGCATGGAATATGTCTGTATTCAGAGATATTTACTTTGCTTTTAATGAGTATGCATGTTCAGGTAAAACATAGATCACTTAGCTATTAAATTGTTTTTTAAACAAACCTGTTAAAAGTTTATACCTTGTATTTTCTATAATTAAAATGGCTTGGTTTTGATTCTAATCTGATTTTTACCATTAAATAAGTCACTTTTTACAGCTTAGCTTAAAGAGCATGCCAACTAACTGTGCCAACTTAGTTGATTAGTGAGTTGCAGAAAGCCATGCTAGTTGATACATTATTGAGGTATCTAGTGTTCTTTATGTATTTGAGGCTACTTTAATTTTTTGGCAAATACTAACATATCTTTTTATTGGAAATCCTTCCTAATTGCTTGTATTAAAAAAAAAAAAATTGAAAAATTGAAAGCAAGTCTATATTTTACAAGATGTAAATATTTTGGATATATTCAGATAACCAACAAAGGTGCCATGTTGGCTTTTGAATGCTTTTTGTACTTTTTTTTTCCTTAGAAAGGGATAGAACTTTTCTGAGGTCTTTGTATAGCTTCATTTTATAATCTCTTCCTTTTAATCATCCCATCTAGTCTTTTAAAAATCTTTTGATTTTCTAATAGGCTTATGTTTGTTCAGTAGCTTGGCTCTAGTCAAGAATGGTTCTCTTGAAAATGTTCTATACAGGAAAAATGGCCTGGTAGTTGCAGTGGATGTGCTTTTCCATTATGACAATGTTGTTTCTTCATAAATCTGTGAAAATTAACTTTCACATTAGGCAGTAATTCAAAGCAAAGTGGAAGAGGATATTATTTTCCTTAAGCTGTTAAAAACCCCTTATCTTTTTCAGTTACCTTTGCCTTTACTTTCAATTTATTTTTAAGGACAGCTCTAACACACATGGAGAACCACATAAAACACACTTTCTTCTAGCCTATCTCAATACAGGAATCTTCGTAAAGTGGCCTTTGCTTAAACAGCTCTATTGACTTCAGCACTTGAATACTCTGCCAGTCCTGTGGCATGCTTTTCAATTTACACAAGGCTGCTTCTTCATACCCACTGGAGTATGTTCAGACCTGAGAAGCAAATAAGCCCAAGTAGCAAACACCAGTAATCTTTGAGCAATGGTCTTATTTTATGTTTACTAGCTTTTAGTTAATCATTTTTGCATCTATTTGGTATGCTGAAATTTTTGTATGCCTTCATAAATCAAGGGAAAAAAAAGTTTCTGTTAAACTTAAAGGAGAGAATCCTGAAAGTGGATCTTGTTAATTAAAGAGTCTCTGATAATCCTCTGTATGAATTTTGATACAAGGTTGTGTGAGCGGGTTGTATGATTTAGTGTTTTGGTAGTAGGATGAATGAAAAATGTCAAGGAAAAAATGACTGTTGAGCTAGAAACCTTGCTGTAACACGGCTCAAACCTATTTGGATTATTCCTGTGCCTTTACAGTAAAGAAGCGTGAAGGAAAATTTAAAGGATACCCCTCTCATCTCATTGCTTGTAGTAGGAGACATGTATTTTGTTTGCAATCTTGTATAACTGGAGTACAGCACTTGCTGGTAAGTAGGTGTAACAACATTCTCAGAAGTTGAAATCATAGATGTACTACGGTTTTTGTGTAAAGCTCTAAGTTAAACGGTCTTCAAGAGTACAAGGTATGTGCAGCCAGGTGGATTATCTAGAGGCTGAAGAATTTTGTGCATTAAGAATTAGCAGACCTCTAGTAAAATACTTAACTGTATCATGTTAATAAGCAAAGATACTTCATTCACTTATTTTGACAACCGTAGTTCAGTTTCAATTGGAAATTATTCATGAAATATGAGTGCACTTAAGGCATTATATTTTATGAAAATACTGAAATCAAAACTTCGAGACAGGCATGTCTAGACATGCATGATAAGAGATTGGGAGTGTGTGTGCGTGTTTGTGTGTCTGTGTGCAGAAGATGGAAATACCTCCTCTATTTTTGCCATAAGATATGTGAATCAGCTGGGGGTAAGTGATGCTCTACTATGCAAGTTTACTGTGTGTCTGCTATGAAGATTTCAGGAGGACAGCAGGTTTTCTTCTTTCCACATTTCTCCTGAAACCTCTGCATGTCATTACACAACTGAAACAGAATACATGATGGGCTGTAGGAAGTTGTAGCATTATTCCATCTGTGAGAGAAAAAGATCACTTAACTTGCTCTTAGCTGTGTTATTTGAGATTCACAAAATCTCTTCTCACTTGAATGATAAATGTCAAGTTCCCACAGAACCCATCCCTTATTCTCTTTAAATATAATGGAAAACATTCATCCATGGCAGTTAGTGGTTTTTGTATTTTAATGTTATAATATTGATGAAATTTAAGTTCTTTATTTTAATGTTATTTACTATAAAAGTCAATTGCTTAATCAAAAGCTGATTCTTTTAGGCAGAAAATATGCTTCCCCAAATCCCAGATTTTTTAGTGTTTATCCTTTTGAACTTGGATAACTTATGTTCTACGTCTTAAACTTCACTAGTCTGTCTCAGGAGTTCATTAACAATATTAGAAATATTAACATGTTTCTGGACTTGTGTGCTCTTCTATGCCGCTCCTATTAACGTGAGATTGGATTGCTCCCAGTTTTCTTAGCTGCAATGAAGAGTCAAAATGCACCTTGGAGAGCTGAATGACGACTTTCTTTGATCAGATCTCTTCATCCTGCTGAAGTTACTAGTTGTTGGTGATAAATTAGTGGATTATTTTGGTACTGTGTTTCCATGTACATGTGGAAATAAGTACTATTCTGTGAGAACACTAAAATCTCTCCGTTTTTTGGATTTTCTTCAAAGTAGCTTGTGTCTCACTAGCACCATGTTGGACATCTTTTTAGTAACTCTGGATGGACCATATCTGACGTTCACCTAAGATGATGTCCTGTGTCTTTTAACTAGGGGTTAACTATCCATTTGTATTATCAAATCAAATAAACAGTTGACAGAATGTATCATGTTAAAGTTATGCCAGTTTTATCTCAGCTTTCCTCTCCAGGAAAAGGCAGTTTTGTACAGAACAGATCTTTTGCAATCATACACTGTGATTTCATGTTCAGTTGATCTATATTAAATCTGGGTTGTTTGCCCTAAATTTCTGTACTATGTCAGGTACGGACAGTATGAAATCAAAGAAAATACTCAGAAATATCCAATTCCCTTTTAATCCCTTTATTCCCTTTTAATAATATTTTCTTTATCTATGTCTTGACACATGAATTTTAGTGTCTTTGTTCTCCTGATCTGTGTTGCATTAAGCCTACACAGTCTGGTGAGGAATACTATTTGGAATGCAACAGTCGAAACAGAAGTTTATTTTGTGTTGAAATGAGAACTACTAAGGAGGTCATCAGAGCAACTGTTTGAAGTAGAAGTGTCCTTTTATAAGCAGATCTGAGAAAGAAAGGTGTCAGATAAGAAGAATCATGGAAGAGATGAATAGGAGAAAGGGAAATTTAAAAGGGAAGTATGCAGATTATGGAAGAAAGTAGGACGATAAGAAAGATAAGATTGTTTGGGTGGAGATCATGGTATTCCCATGATTTATAGAATTTTTCAAAATTCAAAGCAAAGCTGCGCCGACTCATGGCTATCAATATCAACACGTCTCCTATGAATCCAAAACAGAGATTTATGAAGCTCTGGTACACAGCAGATGGATGCATGGGACTTCAGTATGCTCCATCCCCATCCACCCTCCCTCCCTCCCCATTCTGAATATGTCTGGAGAATTCAAAAAGTTTCAGGCGAAATCATTGTGTTACAAGAGATAACATAATAAAGTCAAAGCTGAAGGAGAGTTTATCTTGTCCATGACTTCTTTTCCTTTACCAGCATGATTCAGGCCTGTATTTCTTGAACAAAGAGGAACAGTAGCTCATGCCTCCTTTCTTTATGCTCCCAGCACTGTTGGCTCATTCTTTTCCTGTGCAAGATCCTTCCCTTGCATGTACACCTAGGGCAATGTGTACTGTACTAAAGCAGATCTGTGTAGCTGAGGCTGAAATCAGGTCAAGAAGTCTTTAGGAGAGGAGAAGAAATCTCATATTTCACTCTGTAGTCTCAGGAAAAAAATGTTGGCCTTAAATATTGCTATTTAGTTGATTTGATTGCTTGCTTTCCTCTCTACTCTTTCCTATTCCTTCTTTAACAAATGTAAAAATAAAAGTGAGACTGAGTTTTAGGAGCAACTCAGGCATGGCTGGCCCAGTTGCCAATTTCTGATTTACATAGCTGCTGATTAACCAAAGGTTGGTCTTGTTGATATGCAGTAGTCTGAACTATTCCCTCAAAAACTAATGGAGCTCCAATGTCAAATAATTACTGGATCTGTGGAGATTGGTGGGGGGTTGTCCCAGTGTTTTCAGGGTGGGGTCTTTATGGTGCTCTGAGAGTAAACATCAACAAAAAGGTGAAATGTCTGTTTAAAGTTACCACTCTCAACCAGCTGTTTAGACATTTAGTATCTTAACCATTTATATTTGCTGTACTCTGGAAATACTGAAAAGTGTAGAACAATCAGCGGAGGGTTAAATTGGGAAACACTGTATTATATTGTGTACTGTACTAGCTAGGTTTATCTCTATAATTTTGTTCTCATTCCAAGATGAAGTGGAAACTGGGCAGAGAAAGATTAATAGTCACCAAGCAGGGACACGGTGATTGGAGTGATGTTGCATATGTTACGTTGGTCCCAATTATTTCATTTGATAGCAGAATTTAATTGTATACCTGCATTTTGGAGAAGTTTTCAATTTGTCATTCCTTGTGACTAGGTGAAAGTTGCTCATTTAGATCAACCCAAATCTTCTTTATCTGGATAATTCTTCTTCCTGTTTAATTTCTGAAGACATAGGAGAGACTGTGTTTGAGAATGAAATTAGTTGTACGCAGTGATTTTGCATTATTCTGTACTTGGCTATTGTTTACCATAGATGAAAAGAAAGGCAAGGTAGAGGGGTGTAGACCTTAGCTTTATTAACTTAACTTACCTGGGAACTCTGATTACCATATGATTTTGATTTTGATTGTGGCTATTTGATACACAATCCAGTTGCTTCACAGTTCACTGTCAGTCCACTGTTTGGCCCTTCTGTCCTCTTCTCATAGAAGACATTAAGGGCTGAGAAATGGGGTTTTTTCACTGTTCATTAAAATCCTTGATCCCATCCTTCGGCTTCTTTAAGGAATGGTTTCCCTTATGTCTTCTTCTGGTTGTAAGAAAACCACTACTAAAGCAGTACCTGCACTAGATTATTTCATCACTTGCTATTAGATACTGCTATCACTTAGCTTAGCAGCCTCCTCCTTCTCTGGGGAGTGGATAAACTATTCGCTTCCAAAAATTGGTTCAACATATATCTGCTTCCTAGTGGAAAAGTTGTAGACTGTTCTCCTGGAATAATTGGGAACAATATTTTTGATAGGTAATTGCTGATCCACCCCCTTCCTAATTGCTGATTTGTCTTCTGGCTTTGTCAACTCCGGAAGCCTTGTAACACTGCTCTGCTCCCCTGTTCTGGATCAGAGTTAAATTTAAATACCTAACATACGAATAATATTTCCGCTTAGAGTGAAATAGTTTACCTTATGTGGCTGCTAACCAGTTTAAGAAAGTAACAAACACAATGCTACCATTCTGTTTCAAAAATCACTTGCTAATCTGGAAACTTGGTCCCACTGGGTGAAGATCAAATGAACAATATTATACTTCTGCACTCAGCCACACATGACCTGTTCACAAAATCCAGAAGGAAGGTATAAATAGGAAGTGTTTAGCACCTATGAATTGTTAGCTTATTCTGCCCAGCAGGCTGATGTGCTCTGGATATAAGCAAGTCAGTCTTTACTTGATCTTCTGCACCTCATGCTCTTTGACATCACCATAAATTCTTTTTGTATTTTTATGGAGAATTCCCCTGACTGTGGAAAAGAAGTGGCATGGCATTAGCAGCCTTGGCACAATTTTATTTTGCATTAACTGTAAAATTATATTTTTTCCCCACACTGCTGTAGTTCTAGGGCTCCTTTTATCATTTTGGTATTTAAGCCATCCTTGCATAATGTTTTGTTTTTGTTAAAGCATCTGTGATCCTTTAACTTATCTGTGAAGGAGAAAATTATTGTGTCATCATGTGTGTTTGATTCTGCTACAGGGTCTTTCTCAAGTCTTATAACCACAAAATATGGGAAAAGCCCTTGGAATAAAAGTTGTCTTTAAAATTGTGTGACTTTTCCTAGCAAGTACTCATGCTATAAAAACCGTTACAGAAAGAGTTTAGTTTTTGTAGTTTTCTGTCTTAACGTATCCTTCAGGAAAAGAATATCTTCACATCTCTTAATGGTGTGATAGCTTTCAAATGTATTGTCTGAACTGTTGATTAAACAAAATGGTGCTGATTGCAGCAGGGTGGCTAAATGTGGACAGAAGTAGCTATTGCAGCCTGCTCCCTAAGAAGTCATTTATCAAAGTTTTATCTGATTTCAGAGGCATTAGATTTATCAGTCATGGTTTATAAATGGCATGTCATCAGGATCAAACTGAAGCAATACCTTACTCAAGTGCTGCTGTAAAGCAAGTGTAAACATCTGCAGATGTACTGTGTCCTTGCGCTAGGAGGTATATCATGCAACATATAATTATAGCAACCTTTAGTATTTTAGTTTAGTTCTAGAATTGTTTTTTTGTTGCTGTTGTTTTAGTGATCGAAGTTTGAGTTTTGCTCCTCATCCAACCCAAAAATGTTTACAGTTTCACCATTGGTGAGAAAAGCTGTCGTGGTTTAACCTCAGCCGGCAACTGAGCACCACACAGCCGCTCGCTCACTCTCCCCCCCCCGTGGGATGGGGGAGAGAATCGGAAGAGTAAAAGTAAGAAAACTCATGGGTTGAGATAAGAACAGTTTAATAATTGAAATAAAATAATAATAATAATAATAAAAGAATATACAAAGCAAGTGATGCACGATGCAATTGCTCACCACCCGCCGACCGATGCCCAGTCAGTCCCCGAGCAGCAGCCCCCCCAGCCAGCTTTCCCCAGTTTATGTACTGAGCATGACGTCCCATGGTATGGAATGTCCCTTTGGCCAGTTGGGGTCAGCTCTCCTGGCTGTGCCCCCTCCCAGCTCCTTGTGCACCTCCAGCCTTCTGAGTCGCTAGAGCATGGGAAGCTGAAAAGTCCTTGACTGGTGTAAGAACTGCTTAGCAACAACTAAACCATCGGTGTGTTATCAACATTGTTCTCATCCTAAATCCAAAACACAGCACTGTACCAGCTACTAGGAAGAAAATTAACTCAATCCCAGCCAAAACCAGGACAAAAGCATAGGCATTTAGTAGAGTGTATAGAAATAACTCTGGAAAAGTTGAAGGGCCAGCAGCTCCCTGAACGCTGGGGGTGTGGCAGGGCAGGGCTTCGTGGCCAGGGCTTGTTCCACCGCCCCAGCCAGGGAGTAGGGCAGTCAGGGGCAGCCCCAGCCCAGGGCATCAGGCACCTCCCTGGGGATGGGACTGGGGGGCTTGGAAGGCGGGGGTGTCAGGATCAGGCCCAGTGAGGGGAACTGGGTTCAGTGACAGCCCAGGGATGGCCAGACAGGACCAGGGAGCCTCAGCACCCTGATGGCAGGTGTCTTTCCCGCTGAAATGGGCAGTTTATCCAGAGTGTTTCCAGACCATATCTACTTCTCTGATGAGCAAGAAAGTTAAAGGCATACCAAATAACACTACAAAAATTTCCAGCAAAATAACTAATGCACATCCAAGAAAAGGATTTAAAAGAAGCCTGCCTGATCTGAGAAATAAACCTGCTGCGTATCGCAGCCTGAGTGAGAGTCTTGGGTTTGACTGTTTGGATGATGAAACCATTTGAGATTCAGGTGCAATATGGAGGGAGTTTTATTAAACTTATAAAAATCCATTTGAGTCTAAATTAACCTTGGTGGTTCTTTAACCAGCCTAAAAGAAAAAGTGCTGAAACCCCAGTAAGACAGACACCCTGACAACTCACTTGGTTTTTGGGGTATGTTTTAAAAATTTTAGCACCCAATTCTGTATTTGCAAACTTAAAATGGCAAATTGTTTATTAAGGGTGAGAAGATTGTTTTAGACACCTGAAAGCATATACAACTTCTTTA
The DNA here is from genome assembly GCF_965638725.1 of Aptenodytes patagonicus. Classification (NCBI taxonomy): domain Eukaryota; kingdom Metazoa; phylum Chordata; class Aves; order Sphenisciformes; family Spheniscidae; genus Aptenodytes; species Aptenodytes patagonicus. Next base: position 12,853,849 of record NC_134959.1, read on the forward strand.
AGTGATTATGAAGGTAAATCTTATTGTCTGGGGAAATGACTTCTGCACAGCATTTCTTTTATTGCTGTGCTGAATGTGAAGGCATTACTCAGTTTAATAAATCCTACTGTATCTCTTAGTCTGTGTAGGCTGATATAAATATCCCCAGTTATGTCATATTACCACCTTTGTACAGCTAATGTTACGTCTTGATGACTGGTGGCTGATAAATGCAAAACCTCATTTGGTTTGTGAGTGATTGAACACTAACACTGTTTAGATTTCTTAATATACTTGTATTAGCATGAATAAGTAATGAGCATGCCAGGCTTTTTTGAATATTTGATTGTATCTTTATAATGGATTTGTGTCTCTCTCTTTGTGCTAATGTCATTGTAACTTTGTTGGTGTCATAACTCCAAACCTTAGTAATCGATCTTTATCAGAATATCTTAAGTCAATTACCCTCTCATGGCCAAATTACTGTGTCATAATACTTTTCTTATAAAAGTATTCTGCATATTGCATTTAGGATACAAATAGTTACTAATTCTATCCGCAGTATATTTCTCATTTCCTCATTGTGTCTTCTATTAGCGTATCGATCAGTGATTTTTGTTGTACTGTCTCTATAAGCATACATGTACGCATACATGAAACATTAAAGCTTCTCTTAATTCTACTATTTATTAATAGACTAGCTGACCCTTAATACTCAAATTCAGCCATCTTTCATGTGCCCTAGACTTCTGCTACTTCTAAAAATTAAGCCCTAATATTTACAGTTTCTTGGAAATCATCATCCATCATTTTGGGTAGTGATTATTGTAGGAAGAAAGTATTCGTTTGTCAGAGACTTCTGGTTATTCTAATACCCTAAAAAAAATATGTACCTGCAGTACAGTAGATTTTCTTTCATCATCCTGCATCATGTTTCCTGACTGACTCATTTAACAAGTGAAGGAAATGAAAGAAAGGTGCCTATTTTGTTAGCAGTTTCTTAGTGGTTCCCAAATAGATGTTGCTTTCTTAATTAAAAGCACCTAAACAGAAGACTACTAGACCAGTGATACTGGCACGGACAGGGTGTTCTCTGGGTGTGCATTGTTCTGTCTCTGCGCTTCTGAAAATATGCTTCCGTTCTAAGATGCCAAACTTACCTGAGTCACCCGTGAAACAATATTTTTGGATATGGAAATTTCAAAACCTGTTATGTGGACTTCAGTTCATGACAGACTTAAAACACTGCTGCTTCATGGCAGATGTTGGACCACTTATTCTGGAGATGCATAGTGGTAATCTGATGTCTAGTGCTACACGTTCTGTACTTTCACTGCATTACTAGTATAGCTGAAACATGGATTCAGCTGCTATATTTCATTACCTACTTTTATCAGAGGAACCAGTATGAGCTGGCATATAGGACTACTGGAGGTGGATCTGCCCCTTCCCTTTCCTTTAAAATCAGCTAGCCAAAATGCTTCCCATTTTTAAAGCTATATTAACCAACATACACTAATAATAATGTAAAACAAAATAACTCTGTAACAAGGCATAACAGAATTGCTGAAGGAGGGAAAAACCCCACAAAATGGGATTGAAATAAATTACTCCTGCCTGCCAGAGACTGGGAAAGAGATGGTCCTATTCTCCTATTTTGCTTTTCAGCCCGTTGGTTTCGTGGCTTCTGGGTTAAAACAAACTTCACACAGTCCTCTCTGATTCCTAGAAAATTTCTTTCTGTCTCAGCTCCAAGGCTTGGATCTGCTCCATGCTGCTGACAGACCACTTCTTTCCTCTGGAAGCTTCCAGTCTGGCTTTTGCTGCAAACTGTGCCCCTGCTATCCCCACTGTCCTGCTCTACCTGGTGCTCCCGGGGGCCTGCAGGGCTGAACACTGTCACTTCAAGGGCAGGCGCAAGCTTCCTCTCTTGCTTCTGCACAGGGTTCAATATGATCACAGTACAGTTGTTAGAACAACGTAATCACATAACGTTCCACTTTGCTGCCCATCCACAGAACATCATAAACATACCGTTTGCAGTCCTTAGATAGTAAACTGTGAAGAAATCCATCAGATTGTTCTCTTTGCCACAAACTGTCGCACTGCAGGGATGTGTAGAGCATCTTGGTCAAGTTTGGCTGAAAAAGAGGGCATGGTATATTAATAACGGTGAATTTTAATTTTTTAACATTATGTAATGCAGGACAATGTTGTGATTAAAGGAGAACCTGAGCAAATGGTCTTCGTGCCCCAAAATATTGTCCATCTACACTGAAGAGAGTAAAAGTGCTTCCTGAGGTTTTGGTCCTTGTTTTCCTTCTACGTCCTTGTATTCTAGAAAGAAGTTACTGAGTATACTTGCCAGGAGAAGCCCATGTAGGTCCATCATTGTTTTCCCACAGAGTTGAAACGTGTGCTATCAAAGTGTGTCAAGATAAGCCCACAGGACTGTTGCAGAAAGCCATAATGAAAACATCTGGAAACACCTCAGACTTTCACCGACTCGTCAGTGATTAGTCCGAAGATGAAACTTTGTGAACCTTCCTCACCTGTTTTTTTTGAAACTCCCCACCTTCTAGTCAGCTAGCAGTCTCCATTCCCTAATAATATTCACACTATCTGCATTCCCACTTGCACACAGTTTATTCAGGCCTGTTTCCCATGAATCTTTATTCTGTGTACTTATGTCCCACTTTTCAGAATAAGCAGCATGCTCTCTGGATCAGCAACAGCTCATATAGAGTTGTACGTATCTTGTCCTATTAGAACAAGCTATATATTTTGTAGTTTAGTAGAATTATGTGGGAGAATCAGAAGGGTCACATCTCCCTCTGGTTTTTCACAGAAGAAAATGAATGCGGTATAGTTCATATAGATGCCAAGTACATAATCATATTTCCCTCCTACTTAGGAAACCTTAGCCTCAGAATTTTACTTTAGATGAACAGATGCATTACATGGGATGTTCTCCAGATTCCTTTTTAAATATCTGAGTCACTCAGTGTTTGCCATGCAAAGTACTTTACTCTGTAACAATGTCCCTAGACCATTTGAATATGCACCAGGAAACGTGCTGAGCAAATTACTAGATTGAATAGCAAATTTTTAGTAAAGTTTGTCATTCAAGTTAACAAAGTGACATGGCTGTCAAAAAAAATTACAAATTCTAAAAATAAGGTCTGTATTTGCACCCAGTTTTGAAAAAAGCCTTGCATTTTTGCTTCACGGAATACTCACAGCCATGACCTACATGACGGTGTCACGTGGACCAGCTCTGATGATTTGAAGGTTTCATAAACTTACTCATTTGAAAGTGTGATAAATAAAATCAAGCTAGTGGACAGTTTCAGAGCATACCTAATTGGGCAAAATTTCAGTATCACTACCACTTTTCTGCAACGTTTTGTATTTGCTGTGTTGAGCATCTCTGCATTAAGCAGGCTGACTTTTGTGGATCCCCTTCTTAACACTATGTACTATGCAAAGAGTCATCACTGGGTGTTGGTCAGCTATGCAGGGTTAGCTCACAGGTCCTCATCTTTGAGGAGGTATGTTGCAAGAATTATTAAGAAGTTTACTTTTTGTGGTTGACTCTTGATACATATTACAGTTTACCATGTGAATACCTTCACGTGCATGATGATTTCAGTGATACTCATGGTTTATCTCATATTCCATCAATTCTCTGAAGATTTCAGTTAAGTTCTGTCTGGTGAAAACTATCTGGTCTGATAACTTTAGAGAAAGAACTTCAGAACATTTTGTAAGAACATGTTTTTGGTGAACTGTGTGTGTATGAATTTTGGGAACAAAAAATTATTCAGAATGGTGCATGGCTTAAAACAGCATGATAAGCATGTAGTTCACAAGACGACTTATGAAATCGAGTTTTTTACTGCTATGTCCGTACGTATAGAACTCTCCTTTCACATCTGCTTTGTATTTTTGTATTTTCCCAGCACTTTCTGAGCCACAGTTCCAATTGTGGTTTTATTAAGTGAGCTAGAAATAGATTGCACTAGATGCAGGTGAAAGCAACATCTGGCTTGCTAACTTTATGATTGTCAGAGAGTAAGGACAACTTTAATCTCTGATGTAACGTTATGCCTCTTGTCTTCCTAAAATTAAAAAAAAAAAAAAAAAAGGATTTTCTTCAGGGTGCTTTGTCTACAAAAGGGCTTTATGAGGATATACACTTATAGAAATTCTTTTTGAGTATCTTCTTAAATGTTAACAACCAAAAGATACAAACTTATTAATAGGAAAGAAAGATTTCTTTAACATGTGGATAGTGTTTCATTCATGCTATTTTAATACTTTTGTTAAATGAAAGATTAAAAGTGGTGTTTTTAAAAAGAAGGCTTGACAATGCTCCCACTTACTTAAGTGGTGCAAGTAAACTTCCTAATAAGCCTCTCTAGGCTTGATGTCTAACATATGTGACTAGTACTGGAAACTTGCGGCATTCATGTTTCAGAGCAAACATCTTCACTGCTCCGCCTGGTAAAACCAGTCACAGCATTGTTCATTGCTAGACCTCAGTCTGACTCACAAAGAGCATAAATACTGGAGTCACGCAAAGAAAGCTTATTCTTACTTTTTGAAGATTTGTCTTCTTTAATGTTTGATTTTATTCTGATTGATATCTGTCATATCTGGCGAGGAGAAAGTCTACCTGCTCTGTTAGAGAGAATGCCTTTCTATGATGTGCCTTCTCTGGGGACACAAAACAATCTATATGGCAGAGCTACAGGCCTTGGAAACAAGACCCAGGTGGCTGAGGGATTATAAACCCTGGAGTTAGGCAGTTCTAGATTCCTGGCTCTGCAGCAGCCCACTCTGTGAGCTTGCATTTATTTCCCCAGCCCAGATATAAGCTAGAGATTATATCCTAGAAATAATATGCTCTTTTGTTGGCTACCTGTTAAATTTTTTAACTAAACTGTATTATTCCTGTACTGGACTTCTCTGAAAATTGTCATGACACCCCACCTTCCTAAGTTGGAAAATTTCATTTAATTCAGTAGTGTATTAGATGTGTTAAGTTTGAGAGTTAGTGGCTGTTTTCCCTAGGAGCTTATTGATTTATATATTGCAAACTTGTCTGGGTGAGCAAAGGAGCTTTTTCTCAAGTTCCTCGGCATAGTGGTCTCTCCTATATGTTTCCTGGTTGAAAATTCCTTCTCCTTTTGATCACTGAAAAACCATTATTAGCTGCTCTTTTATTCTCATGATAGAAAAGCATTTTGGGGGAAGATAATTAACGGTCTGTCCTTTTCCATATTCAGAGGTTTTTAAAATCTGTTTAGTTCTTGGGGAAAGCATATATTAGAATATTGCATGGAAAAGCCACCTACAGGTATTACTTCTGAGGTAAAAGTCCCAATAAAGGAGCCAGTGACTTTCTGTCTTTTTTGTTTGGGATGTATACTAGGCATTTCCATGGTGATTAGTGTTTTATAAATGCCAGAGATAAATGGTCACAAGAAACTGCTGCAAACAGCAATAAGTATTGGAGTAAAGGCTTAAACAATTCTCTCCTACCAGCTTCCCCTTGTGATTCACTCCATGTGAAACTGCAACTTGCGGGCCTACCTGACCGAGCTAAAAAGCTCATGTATAGAGCTTATTTTATCTTCTAACCGCCTGGCACTTTTATATTTTCATTTTATTTAAAAATATGTATCACCATTCAGTGGCTCAAATTATATTGATACGTTTGTGATAATGTTGGCAGCATTCATTATCAAAATGTACTCACCATTTGTGGGGAAAGTCATAATAAAACCACAAGTAATGGAAATTATAAATGACACCTGCCAGTCACTGGAGCCCTGCCTGCATGTGCAGTCCTGCCTGGAATCTCGAGTCTGTCTCAGATCGAGCCATTGATTGGCAGTTCTTGTTGCTCTCTCTATGCCAGCTGGCAGATTACCAATAAGAAGAAATCATATAAAGTGGGAATGATGATATTGCTGGCACCTGTCAAGTAAGGTAAAGTCTGTTTTACTTATAAGCCACAGACTATGGAAAATTGACCAAATCCCATACTGCATATCATACCTGGGCATTTTTTGTATTTGTACCTGGAAGTGTGTGTAACTTCGGAAAGGAAGGTGGTAGTCTAGATACGAGCCTGGCTTGAAGCATCTTCTTTCCTAAAGAGGTGTTGTAAACAGAGCCAATCTCACAACTGCTATCAAAGTGCTACAATGCCTGAATTGCATTCATTACATTAAATGCACGGTTCAAGGGTGAGGCTTTTCAAGAGTATCATTTCTCATCAGAGGGATGAACTTCATTCATGCAAGGTTAGTTGAAAACAGTTACTTCGAGTTCCAGTCAAAATCAGCATTGGTAAAGAGTGCAATCAAGATTTATCTAGTATCTTGTTTATTCCACAGTGGGTGTGGTTTCCTAGTTTGCCATGGTCGAGCATCTGATTCCTATTTATGTCTCCTGTGATGACAGTTTTGTATGCAAATTCAAAATTAAGTGTCTTTGTAAAAGTCCAACGTTTCCAGGACGGAATCAACACTTACATCCTATTGCTGGTCTCGCTACGGTGTGTGGGAACACGTTCTTAGCTATTTATACATCTTACAAGTGAAGGAAACATTTGTAACTTTGGAGTTCCCGTGTTCTGAACTCTCATTTTGTCCTGTGCAAAGTAGCAATAGTAACATGAATGTTTTACCTATTTCAGCTTCTTTCTCTGCTGTGTTTAATTTTATTCCTTTTATTGTGGATACCATAGAACTTACAAGCGTGTTCAAAATGTCGTGTTTCTATATGGTTTAATCTCTACTAGGTGGTTACTGGATTTGAATGCCTGTAACAAACCAATTACTCTTAGTATTCTTCTTGATTATTAAATGTTTGATGTGATCATCTAAAACCTTGTACACTTAAGGTTTTGAGGCAATAGTAAGGAAAATAAAACTTGCCTCATCTCTTTAGATGCCTGTGTGCTCTGCATTAATTCATACAATGGATTTTTTTATACTAAAGTTTTCTTAAGATATGACAAGTGATTATTTCTTTAAGTATGTACTCTATCCGTTATTAAATTGATTATTCAAATCTCATTTAAAACAAGAGGCCAGATGGCAATATTCCAGTATTTGTTGCTACTAGCAACCATAAACCCCAAACGGAATGATTTTCCATTTTTCACTGTGGATGAAGGGATCTCTTCATTTTACATGCAATTAAAAAAAAGCTACAGCTAACCAATTACAAAACAAGATTGTTATACTAATACTTTATAAAAATCATTCGCTGACACTCTGTTACACTTGTTCGCGACCTCATAAAATATGTGATCTATTTCTAGGTTTGCTAACTTTGTTACCAATTATAATTTTTAGTTAGAAAATTATTGTCGTGAAAGGAAGGCTTTTTTTTTTGTTTCAACTTGCTCAGATTATGAGACTCTAATTAACAAGATTATGACTATTCCAAGAAAGTATAAGAAAAAAATTAAATGAAGAAAGGCTCAGAACCTAATTTACCTGATGGCTGATACCTGTGATTCAAGTACAAGAAATGTATATTGAGAGTAAACTTTAAGGTGATATAATAATGTCATTTGAAAAATTACAACTGGTGAATGAGTGCTTAATGTCTCTTCAGAATTTTCTATGATTTAAAAAATAGTGACTGAACCAATATTTAGAATTTACTCAGTCTCGCTTCTTAGCATCTAGGCATTCCAAAACTGACCATTTCAGTTAATTAGCCAAAAAATGACAGTAAGGCAAGGAGTATCTGGGCCTCCTCCTTTAATGATGACTTGCTGTGTAAAGGTAAAACGTGATGTCAGTATAGCTCATTAATTGGTATCAGAGAAGAGATAATAACAATAATAAAGACAAACATGTAGAAGTAACTTTTTCTTTTTCATATAAGGGTTGTTTTGCGTACAACTCATTTCTTCATACGTGTACTTATAAGTATCTAAATGTATGCGTTTCCTATGTGTACGCTTGGCACTGCAGGTATGAAAACTGGGTATTTTAATGATACCTGACTGACACTTTATTTTGGCCATAATACTAAATGGTCTTGAGCTGCATTTATTTTGTCACTTCTTGTTTGTCCTTGGCTCCCTATGAAATCAGTAGTAAAATTCCCACTAACTATGGTGCATACCACTGGCCCATTTTTTCTTGGTTGCTCTTTAGGCAATAAAATTTCTGGTCAATGACCTGCATTTCTGCATAACTGTAAACTTACTGTACATTGGGTATTAAATGTAACTTGACTGGTTTCTTAATCTGGGTAGGAGATAAGAAAATGGGTCCTAAATGACTGATGTTACTCAGACTGCTTATTGCATTACCAGAAAGATCTAAGAGGTTGTAGTAAACAGGGTAGTACAAGAAATGAGATAGGATAGGCAAATATGAAAGCACCCTTTTGTTATTTATTCAGTTTAACAAGAGATTTTAGTAAGTTAAAAATTCTCACAACTAAGTTTTGAAATAAAATGCTTGGTTAAGAGTAAACGTGCTCAGCCCCATAATCCAGAAACTATTTACAGTCTGGTAATTTGAAGAAACAAATATTAGCTTATAAATGCTGTGATGGCAAAATGTGCTAGCATACATGTTAAGTTTCTAATCAAACATTGCAAAAATTCATTAATCAGTATTTCATAGTTCATTACAGTCTGACTAATTTTGAAATCCTTCATGTAAATTGATTAAATGTCTTCAGTATTCAGATAAATGGGCTTTTGTTTTAAGCAACCTTTACTGTGAAGTCCATATTTCTCCAGGATTGAGTTCTGGTAACATTTGACTGTCATGTCTGACATACTAGCCAGTTGCCATTTCACCCCTTCTTCTTCCCCTCCTCTATATTCCAAATATCTCATTGACCAATTGTGAGAAAAATATTCTTAAATCTTCTTTAGACGTAACAGGTCACAGTTAGAAAGTGCTCCATCATTGACTGTCATCAGTCAGCAAAGCTTTTTTGTGTGTGTGTGTGTGTAATGCAACTCTTGCCCTTGTTTAAAGTGTTTGAACTGTTCTGCTGTATAAATAGCAGACATTGACACCTCAGGTTGGTGATCAAGTCTTATTTTACATAATAGAGTAGATGTGAAAAATACTCTGGGGGCAAAAGCTCAGCTATTGCACTCAAATATGTAGCGCCCTAGTGCACAAACATTTACCCGGGGGCACACTGCCCTCCCTATATCCGCAGCCTAATGCAGCCACAGAAGCCGCTGCCGAATGCCAGCTCCCGCTACGGATGAGTACAACTCTGTCCTCCTCCAAGGCAGAGCTCCCCTCAATGGGGCTTCTGAAATGAGAGGAAAGACTCTGGTTTCACTGAGCCTTGTATTAGGACTCCAGGTTTTACAGTTTTATGCAAGGCTGTGATGGGAGATTAATGGAGCTGCTACAGCATGTGGTGCTTTTTATTAGAGAGATACCACGTTCTTTCTCATGTAAACATACAGCAGTTACTCTGTATGGCAAACACAGAGAACAGTCTCATGTAGTCTTCTGCAAAATAAATTCTTGTGAAAGCATAGTGCTGGCTGGAAAAATAATGGCCATATTCTCGTTTACTTTACTGGACAATTTAAAATTTCTACTGTGAATTTTTAACTGGCTTTTCAAAAGTGTTCATCACAGTTTAATTATTTCAGAGCTCATACAATGTGAATGTAAGGGCCTAAGGGTGGCCAGCATATATTAAGTTCTCAAGTTAAAATCTGACTGCGGCAGTTTGTTAGTCATTCAGCTAACCATCGTGGATTCTTCTGTGTATCCAGAAAAAGGATTTATTCTATGTCTCCTCTTGGCTATTTTTTAAAATCCTAGTATACTCTTTATATACTAATAATCTTGCCTATCCTGAGATCTCTAGTCCACCTTTTGCAAAAGCTGCACAAGTGGCAGTCAAGAGCCTCTGACCTTCCTTGATTGGTGCCATGTTTTGGTCTGCATGCTCTGCCCTGAGTGTTTTCTCTGATGCTGTAGAAAGGAGATTTTGGTCTGCATTGTTTTCTTCTCCTCCCAGTTTGGTAAATGAACTATATCATCTGCAGATTATGTAAATTATTTTGCTTAATTTTTACTGGTAATGCTGCAGTGTGCCCTTTTCGCCCTTTGACAAATTGTTTCTGGACTCCAGGATTCTTCTTACCTATGTCCTTCTCATTACTTCTGTGCTCCAGAAACATGATCTTTCTGCATGTTGCATCTTCAGTAAACAAGGGAAATGACTTTACTGTTAGCTCCCTGGTCATTTCTGAGATGCATGCAAGTCATAAGATGCAATTGCAGCAGCATGGCCCTCAGTAAAGGCACAGCTGCATCTGCCCTAACTAATGCTTTATTTATTAATGTTTTTATGAGCAGTTCAGTAGCAGTTGCCACAACAGTATCTATAAGAATAAGAGGCAAAGCCAACTTTAACCAAAGGCTCTGCTCTTGAAGAATATGTGTGCTGTTTTGATATTTAAAAAGACAGATGAGGATTCCAGAAGGTGTAGAATGATCTAAAAAGGCTGATCTCAGGAAAGTAGAGAACTTCATGAAAACTGAACCCTAAGAAAAATCTAGTAGACAGTAACACGTTACAGTTGTTGCTTTTGTTTTTCATCATTTAGGAGCTGATTTGCAAGCCACAACATCTAGTAATGAAACATGCTACTTCTAATGACCAGAGGTATTTTTTTAAAAACTGGCCAAAGCCAAACGGATACCAGAGACCTGTGTCAGATCAATGTAGTTGTTTTCAAATATTTATGTGTATTTAGTCTTACATATTCGTTCTTATAGGCTGTACTGCATCACATACCATGTCTAAGTAGAATATACCTTAATTTTCTTCCTGTTCTTTGCTAGGTCAGCATGATTAATCATTTCAGTGTCCTTTTAACCAAAGGCTTTAACTTTTTCATGTGAAGTTCTCACATCTTCCTCTTTAGTTGGCACTGTGTTTGGATCTTTGGCCTTCGCAGTCCTTTTGAAAGCCCGGCAGAATGCCTGGGTTTTCAGCTGTGTAATACTAGCCCAACAAGGAAAGGCTTTCAGGAATGTGCTTCATTTCTGGTTTATCTTGAGTTCTTTCCTTGTTTTAATACTTCCCAGTTTTTATTCATATATTGAAAGACTTTCAGTTTTGAGATACAGTTGTGAACTTTTTTTTGATTTTAGAGCGATGACTTTTTAGTATGACTCAAACTCTGATATGGTAGGTTACTAATTTACCGTACAAAACCTATCAAGTTGCCTTCAGCACTTCACGAGACTAGTATTTTATTGTTTAGCAGAGCCTTTTTGAGATAAAATGCTATCAGCTAGTTTTTGTATGTTGAGTTCTTATTCATGTGAACAGCCTTTGTTGTTTCTTGGGACCTCTGCTATAAGACTCATAGAATAAAGCTCAGTAGATACAAGCCAACTTGTTGATGAAGGAGTTTTGTATCTGCTTTCCTCCTAGTCACTATTAAAAGTATAAATGTTTGATTCAATTGAAGGGAACTGCAGTGAGTTCAAAGGGGTTTTATGATAAGCTTTGACCAAGCTATTAAAATGAGACTTTCAAAGGTATTAGCTACTTAACTGAAATCCCTTGGAATATCTGAACTCGGATGCTTAGTCTTGTCCCTTGCTGGAATTTGGTGCACAGCTGATACCAAGAGCTGTCAGAAAGTGCATTGGCATTTTGACACAATTGACCATAATTTGCTGAAACAGGAAGGCATTCTTCTTTTTTTCAAACTTCTCCTCCTGTGGTTAACAGTAAAATTTCATGTCAATCTAGAGAAAAAAAAGAAAGACTGGAAAAGGACTATTTCAAGTAAATTGTTTTACACTTAACGGATTCCAAATTACATTTATTTCTGCAACGTTATTCCTAGGAAGCATTTTATTTAACAGAAGAATAAATCTTTCAGAAAACAGTTTCATATGATACTTCTATGCCTATCTCTGTGGTTTCTGAAGTAAATTCTCCTTTAAGGTTTGCAAATTCTAATTCCAGTGGTAGTAATTTTTTTTTCCTTAAGCAGCAGCCTGGTCAGTAACTGTGCAATAGTATGTGTTCCAGCTTCGTTTCCTTGAGTAATTTCATAGCACATGCCTTCAGTAAAGATACTGTACTTACAAGTATAAGGTGAGCAGAATACAGAGAATACACCTTCTAGTTACCCAGGAGAGATACCAATATGTGAAAGAAGAAAAAATATTGAAGCAATAGGTACTTTTACCTAGCTTTCATGAACATAAAGTTTTGAAACAATTTATCCCTCACTTCAGTAATATTTGTGTCTTTCATAAATCATATTTACATATATTTTATGGAAAAATAGCTCCCCTTACTGCCTTTGTAATAAAAGAGTCTTTGCAAATCTGCTTCCTAATAAATTAAAAGTAGCTGGCCGCATCTTTTTTGAAATTCGTAAAGGGGAATTAAGTGCCCATCTCCCATTAACTTTTGATGATGCCTGAGAAAATCTGCCAGAAGATTTCTCACAGATGCCTCCAAAACCAGTGGTTGGGAGTTTACTTTGATGTTAGGAGCATGAAATTTGCCATGTTACACTCTGCTTTTTGTCTCAGAGAGGATCATTGTTTGGTAATGTGTCCATGCCTAACACTTTTTTTTTTTAAATGTCAACATTCAAAGGCTGAGGATGCTTTACCTTTAGCAATACTACCTTCTATAACATTATAAATATAAATTTTTAAAACCATGCCTTCTAATATGTCTTATTGTATAGCCCTAATAAAATCCTCGGTGATATGTGTACAAGTTCAACAGAATGATAGTTGTCCCTCCAAGCAGCATTTGTGGCAATGGCTGTTGCCGTTGGAGGTGGCCCATATGAGAGTGGAGGTATGTAACTTGTGTTCCTGCTGGTCCGTTCACATACTGTGTGCTTTTGGCAGAGTATCTCCCTTCTTGGTGCCTATCTTCCTTCTTCTCTCTACAGATTTTAAGATATATACACTAGAATTTATTTTAGTGAGTGTTTGTGCAGTATTTGCTCAACGGAGCACTGATCTTGAGTCTTATAAGTAGATAACAGCAAAATGGGTTCTGAAAAGCATTAAAGGTACAAGTAACAGTATAGGAGTTAGGAATGTCTTCAGTTTACATTTTCCTATTGTTTTGTTCCAAAAATTGTTTGCTATATAGCCTTTTTGGTATTTTGGTGCACTGTACCATGTTGCTGTGTGGCATTTATATGCAATAGAAGAAAACAAAATGAGATATCATACCATTTAAGAGAAAACTCTTTGACCACTTATGTGGTAGCGGTCTCAGGAGCAGCCCAGAGCTAAAGCAAGTTATATCCCTTATAAGCAGGTTAGACCTGTGGTAAGAAAGCTTAGCTAGAAAGCTTATTTAACCATAACCATGAGTGGTTAAACATTGGAACAGGCTGCCCAGGGAAGTGGTTGAGTCACCATCCCTGGAGGTGTTTAAAAGACGTGTAGATGAGGCGCTTAGGGACATGGTTTAGTGGGCCTGGTGGTGTTGGGTTGACGGTTGGACTCGATGATCTTAGAGGTCTTTTCCAACCTTAATGATTCTATGATTCTATAAGGAAGATGAAACTTTCCAAGTTTCCCCTTCTTTCATTAAGAGGAGGTTGAGACGGACAGTTTTCAGAAAAGACGTGAAAACTGGGGGGGAAGAAATATCAGTTACCCAAAATTAGTGATTTTATTTTCTTTGACCGTAAATATGCTTATTTCATATTATGATACTGTTTATATTATTACTTACTAGTGCATTTTCAAATTGTCTTTAGCCACATATTCCATGGGCCAGCCTCTCCTATCAGAGTGAGATGGAGAAATCAACTTCGGGGAAAGGGAAGGAACAGGACTTGGGGAATGGTGGTGCTTAAGTGATCTAGCATGCAATGAATTCCCAGTTTCTTACCTGGCTTGTAGCGGAGCCAGGCAGTGTTATCAAAAAGAAAGGGGGAGCAGTTTCAGACAATTCTGTTGTAGAAGGTGGCACACTGTTTTTTCCCAGATATCTGAAACTGGAAAGGCCATCACAGTTAGAAATGTTCAGTAGAGTTATCTGTTTGGCTTTGGGAAATAAAGCAGAAGAGATAAAATTCGTGAATGTTTTTCCGCTCCTCAGCTGATGAATTTTCTGCCCCACAGTCCTTTGTCTGTCTTCCTCACATTCTGCTGGTATATATTTTGTAGGTATGTTGCAGAGAAAGGATGGAAAAGCACAAGACCAGAGTCACTCATGTTCTGGACTAGATATGACTAAACCTGACTCCACAAGCTCAGAGAGATTTTCAGTTTTATCATAGTTCTCCTTGCATAAGCTGAATCCTTTACCCTTGGTGATGGCAGCAGCTGCTGGAAACATGGCCACAGTAGAAATAAGATTGCTGTAGTTCTGAAGGCAATGAACTAAAAATGAGCAATCGTGGTCTACAACGATCTACAGACATGGGGAGTAAAGTATTCCAAATGGCTTAATTAAGTCTGTTGTGCATCTGAATTGTTGCTCCAAAGGTGAGTGTCTAAAAAAGGGGTAATTTGGTGGAAAAACAGCTTTTTCCTGGATTAAAAATTATGAATTAAAATTTGTAAAAAATGGAGATTTGTCTATCATTAATATTTCTTCATGTTTGCTGGGTTTTTTTTCCTCCTCTCATCACTTTAAACCTATTAAACTGAAAATCAGAGAAAATCACTTAAACCTGTCCTATGCGCAGTACCCATTAGTTCAATTTCAGTTAATTTGCTTTGGAAATTAAAGTAAACTATAGGTAGTTTGCCAAATAAAACCAAGATAAACTTTGTGATCCAATGGTGATTTAAGTACTTTTTGTTCTCATTTACACTGGCAAATTTGATCTGGATTAGCTAAGAGGAGCTACATATCTAACAAAGCATTTAAGAAAAAATTAAGAGAAAGTGTCTTTATATTGAAACCATTTCTCAAAACTAAAAAAGGGTGCTTTCTGAAAATATTGTCAATACAAGAATTATTTTAAAAGGTTTTGCTAGACTTTGAATCTAAGCAGCTAATGTTAGACAAGGGGTAGCTATGTAAATCCAACTTGAGTTGCCATTATTAACCATTAATCTTAAAATAGATGAATCCATAGACACTGGAATCATACACTGATAATTTAATATAAATGTATTAGACTTGCTAATAATATTCTGCCAAGGACTGTTTTAAGCATCTGAAAAAAACACAGACTAACTCATAGTAATAACATAATTTTGGACAGTATGTTAGTTTGGGGAAATATGTTTTATGTTACAGAATTTCAAAAGATAAAAATATTTTAAAATGTTCTCCTTATGCTTCTATTGTATTTTTACGTTATCGCCGGTGATTTCTACTTTTGACTAGCTAATGGGAATGTATTTTTTCTCTGTATTGCTATTACCTCTTCCTGCTACTTTCCAGGTCACTAATTTTTCTGCTTAGAGTTCATTCTGCTTAGACCGATATGCTGTCTTTTTTAATGAGGTTATTTCTGGGTTATTAGCCTTCCTGTTATATGATACCTTATGTGAAAGATCTAATTGATGTAAATCAAACATAGCTTGCAGAAGAAAATCAAAATGATCTTTTAGATATTTTGTAGGTTCATGTGTATCTCAGAAATTTTGTATTTAAAGCTACTTTTTAGACAAGAGGGTTATATGTGGTTAATAACACAAATAAATCTTTTTTTATTCATACATTAACAGGTTCAAAGAAGTGGAAATTGAAGAAATGCATTGGCATTTTGGTTTGCTGAATAAGCTTTAGATGGAAATTACTCTGAAAAGTATTTGGTGGGAGGGGTTTAATTGTACAGTTCAATAACCTCAGTAACATTTTTTTATTAAAGCATTCTTACATAAGCTGTTAAGCTTTAGGTTAATTTTTACTGTTATTTTCTGGTTATATTTAATAACAGAGACTGGAAATACAACTAAGACTGTGCTATACCTTGTTAAGACTTTTAAATGGATTACACGTATGCTGCCTTTTAAAAATTATTTTTGTTGCAAATTTTACAGTCAAAAAGATTGTAGTGTTGTGTTACACATATTAAAAGCATGTTGTTTTCCAGTCATTTTGCTTGTGGCAATTGGTAGTATCAAAGGGAATTGTGTGACTTTCATGTATACATTATATTTATATAGGAAAGTAAAATGTGATTTATTCTTTTTCACATTGGCTTTCCCCTCCTTTGCGGTCTGGTATTTTTTACCTCAACTGAAATGTTCTAGTTTAAAGATACATGAGTGACCTTTATGTATACCAATTTATATTCTTATATACTACCTGTGCATGTTTTACATAATATACACACAAAAGACATGCTGTTTCTTGAGAAAATATCTGGCACAATATACCCCAATTTACCTAGCTGTGAATATTTAGATATGTATTGCATTGGAATTTAAAGTTTGTCTTGCTAGCTGTCAAGTTTTGGGTTTTTTTTTTTATTTTGCCTGTGTTTTAGGGTTGAAGTATACAGCAGTGTCAACCTCTGCTGCCACACCTTAGTTCTGTTTAACACATGTACAAAATTGTTTTTTCTGCAGAAAACTGGGACAAAATCCCATTATGATCTGCTTTACAGATCTATAACAAAAGACAGTCTCTAATAAAAAAAGCCTTTCAAGGTAATAGGATACATTTTGTTTTGCTTTTGCTCAGAGCTAGCAAGGTATCCATTAGTATTCCTGAATGGCTAGACTTATTTTATTTCCCAAGAACTTGAGAAAACTCCTGGTTTTGAGGGATACAAACATAATAAAATGCTGGAATATTTGCTAAATCTTGTGCTGATCTTCTGAGCATGCTTAGAGTCAATGAATTATTTTGTGAGAACCTGAGCAGGCCTAGACTGAGCTGTGTATTCTGGAAATTAAACATATTTGCCTATAGAAAATGTGTTTTCAGACAAAACTTCCTGTTGAATTTTGATAAACAGTAGATTGTGTGAGAAATTATAGTGAATAAAAACATACACCACTCTAAGGAACAATGTAATATCTTTTTTCTTGTTGCCAGTGAATACAGAAGAAATCACAACAGTTCAAGTAAAGACATTTCCCTGTTGAAGGTGAGTTAGCAGTTGTTAAATGAAAGAAAGAATATGATAATGACAGCTAATTTCTAAGAAGCTAGAATTTTGTGGTTGTCAAAGCCAGACATGCATTTCGGCAAGTAAAGTTAGATATGTCAGGTTCTAATCTGGTGACTTCTAGTACACCATTTGGACATTACAGATTTAAATTAATGGCATTAGTTTCACTGACATAGTTTTCCCAAAAGTCACTGCGTGGTTCATGAGATTTCAAAGTATTGACATTATTGATGTTTAAGATGTTTAATTTGAACTAAGGACCTCAAAGGACATAACAAAAGACCTAGGCAAACTGAGTTTAAGAATAAGGTGGAATATTATGATTTACTTCCTTGAAGCATGTAAATTGAGGGGAAAAAAAAGCAAAAAGAAAAAGCTGACACCTTGGTTGAGGGAGGGGGAAAAAAAAAAAAAGCAGTATCTGGAATTTCCTCCACAACATAAAGTTGATCCAGACTAATAATCTGCTTGGGAAAGCTTCTTACAGGTACATCCAATATCAAAAATTTCTTGAGAAAACTGCTGGATAGTGGCATTAGCTGGCATAGCAAAGACAGGTGTATTTCTGTTTATAAAGCTACAGAAAATTTCCTCCACTGGGTGAAGGTAAATGAACTTGTGGGTTTTCTAGAAGGTTTTTTCTGCAGCTGCTTGCTGGTGCAACAGTGCTGTGGCTGCCGGAAGGTCCTCTACAGAGTGCCTTTATATCAGTACCAATATTGCCTATTCCATGTGCAGCAACTGCCATGAAATATCTTTCTAGCAGAGTCACCTTCTTCAGCAGTTACAGAGATACAATACAGTGGTACTGCATCTTCAAAAAATCTGGACTGTCACTGTAATTTTGTCCCCTAGATCCTTTCTTTTCCTGGAAAAGCGGAGGAAGCAGACCTCTACATGGCTTTAACTGATGAATAGCTGAACAGCACAGTCCTAGGGCTGAACAGGAGGCCAGGATCAGTTTTGGGCTTGGGAGACCAATACATCTGCAAGGCCTCAAAAGGTGAAGTCCTTGTAGGACACGTTGTGTGTGTGTTTTTCCTAAAATTTGAGCTTGCCAGGTGTATCCTTTGCAATATAACAAAGTAAATACTTCTGCATTAGCCCTTGTGTTTTACTGCTCACAGCAGCTCAGTTCTGTTTAGCTATGGGCTGCTTACCCACAGCAAGTAACTGAAATGTCTGATTGTTTGAAAATAGCTTATTTGTCAAGCTCTGTTAATTCTAAAGTTTATCTGATGATACATTATTTTAAGAGTAATATATTGATAACAGAGGTTGTGGTAGAATGCTACTAGAAAATAGGAAATTTGTATTTATGTGATAAGTGCAGCGGTTAATTTGCCGCCTTCTATATAGTTTGCATTGCTTGCACACATCTAAATGCAGTCACACAATCGCTGAATGCTGTTAAGGTCATTCATTGCTCAGTGACGGAAGACAGTCGTTATAAGACTTCCAAAGCATGTTTCCATCAGTTTCCTGTCATAAGCAGGTGGGTGGCAGACTGTCCCCCAAACTGGCCTGTTGGGCTGACAACAAATGTATCCAAATTCATCCACAAAATGCTTGCTGTTACTTGGAAAAAAAGTCTGAAGAGGCAAGTATTAGTAGCTTGTTTGGCAAAAGTTTAACTGGAAACAAATGACGAGTTTTTTAGTGCTTCTGTTTTGTATTTGTTTTACTTACTAGTGGTATTAAATTAATAGTTTACATTTGGCTGATATTAGAATTTGGGTAGCGCTAGCATTTGGGTCAAACAACATAGATTTATTTGCAACATATGGGGGGAAAAAGGTGATGTGACTTTTGTTCTTTCCCTTCCACACTTTTCTGATTTGTACTGAAACAGTAATGAGAAAGCAAATGCATGATTGTTTTTTCCTTCTGTAATAATTCTTATTTGAATTCCTTAGATGTTTCATTATCTTCAGTATTGAAGAGCCAACTTGTTCATAACTCAATTTCTGCCTTTGCAGGACCTAAGCCCTTTTCGCATGCTTTGAAGTAATGGCCACTAACCATCACAGCTCATTCTGCTGTAGAGTGGAGCTGCACAGCCAGGGTGGAGCAGCTAGCCGCTGCTGCTGTCTTGCCCTTGCAGCTCATAGCAGCCAGCAGTAGAAGCAAAACAGTATCCAGTTAGTAGAGATGCCATAAAGATATGCTAGATTTGGCCATCTGCCATACGTGAAAGATAGCATCCAGTCAAAGCATATGTCTCCCGCTCTCTATACTTCCTCTGTTGTCCTGGGCTTACAGGAGACCACTGTTGTTTCTGGTTTTGAGGTTATGCAGAGGTGATATTGTGCTAGCACAGGTCTTGCAATGTGCAGCAGTGGTGAGTGTCAAATAACTTGTGTGTTTCCCAAGATTAAGAATTTAGGCAGTTTGTTATAGCAGAAGGAGATAATCACATATCCTTGCTGAGGTAGACCAGAGAGCGAGCACAGATGCTTGGAGCTCCTTACACTGCTGCAGCACTGGGAGGTGTGTACGTTCTCTACACTGTAGATTTTGAGGTTGAATCTTCAAAACTGATCATGTAACAATTTTTGGCTTTGTTTTAAAACAACAAAAAAGCTATTCCCTTTCATTTATATTCTAGTTCTGGATATGTGCAAATGCTTTAGGGCTCTGGGTTTAAATGAGCAGAGAATTTGTGAGGTTCAGACACTTATGGTTGGAATCTTACGGCAGGAGAATGGGTGTGATAATTCAGGAAATCTGTCATTCATGTTTCAGCTACTGCTAGGAACACTTTTGTCTTTGGGTGATTTAAGTTTCAAATAAAGTTCTGGACATTTGGAAGGAATCCTCTATTTCAGTCTGCTTCTGTTCCTCTTAAGGAAATATTTACCTTCAAATTAGGGGTGTAATAGGGGGCGTGTTTATGAGCTCTTTAAAATGTGAAAGTGTTGGTGTAAATCTCTCAGGTCTTCAGAGTCCAGTGGTGAATCTTTTTCAGTTTGTTTGGACACAAAAGAAAGGAAGTTGCTTATCAAATTTATGGAAGCGCTTTAACATTTGCTTTTTCAGGTGTGTGAAATGGCTGGCACTTACTTCCAGATCTATATCATAATCTAATAAACCTTTAATCCAGAAGAGGCTTTAAACCACTCTTTCTGAGTAATTTAAACTCTTGTATCTGCCTGCCTGTAAAAGATGGATAGTATTACCATTCACCTGGGAACTCTCTTCATTAATAAATTTGGATGAGATTCCATTCACTCTTTTCATCTGTGCTTGATACCGAATTCTGCAGGTGCAGTCAAAGGTGAAACTGGGGGGGAAGAGGAGGAAAAAAGAACATCTAACTTCATAGTAGAAAATTTTTCCCTTTAGTTTTTACCATTCTGACATACCACTTCGTGTGATTGTTCACTCTTACTACTGTAGCACCAAAACCCACTGATAGTGTTTGCAGTTTTTCAACAGGCTCTGTTAACATAAAATATGAATGTTTTTTTTCCTCTGTTGGTAGTAATTAAATGTAATAGAGATAATCCTGAGCTTGAAAATGCAGGCCGTGCTTCAGAACTGGGATGTATAGTTTTAGATTATGCATCTTTTTGTTCATTTATATTTCATGGGTATGTGAAATTCTGCAAATTCTATCTCAGTACTTCTGTAATTTGTGTACAAGCAAAGAAAGGTGGAAAAGTTTCATCTGCCTGTTAGTAATTATAATAATAGAAATCTAAGAAGCCTCATCTGTTGCTCATCTGTTTAAAGCAAGATTTAGTAATCTAGAGCAGTACTGAAGATCAGATACCTTTCTTTTGTTCAGTCCCCTACTTAGCAGAAACACCAGTGCTAAGAACATTTAATTTTCTGGTCTGTGAAATTGTTTAATTTGTGGTTACGATGCCTTTAATTTCAGGAATGCATATCCTTCTCCAGTCAGATAGCACCTCAGTGCCAAAGCGTAGCTATTGGAGCCCTCTCATACTGTGCATTGTATTGCGCACGGTACACACAATACTGTGTATTGTGCCTGTCCTGGCAGTAAGCCCTATGGGAACCCTCCTAGGTAGACAATGCCATGAGTATTCTGGAATGACTCACAAGTTAGCTGACTTGTGCATTGATTTGCCAGCTAGAATTACCTTGGTTTTATGCACGATGTGGACACCAAGCGAAGCCATTCTCCTCTTCCAACACACTGAATTTCATAAACCCTGTAAGAACTGAAATGAGAAGGACTTCTACTCTTTTTCAAATTTGGTTGAAGTTGACCAGAAGTTGAATGGTCAGTGGACGGTCAGTTAATGGTCAGCGCTCAAAGATGGACAATGATGGTTGCAGAAGCCTTGCTTTCTTAAGGAGCGAGGTTTCTGCCTTAGTGAGTTTAGGAACTAGCAAAATATTCCTAAAACTTTAGAAAAGAATTTCCACTACCCTCATTTTTCATCTGATAAAAAAAGTGAGCACTGCACCCTCCTTCCTGCCCTGAATTCTGCTACAGAAGGGACAGGTGAGATATCTGGTAAGCATGTTAAGTGTTTAAGTGTTTTAGAACTTTAGAGTCGCCACCTTTGGGTTCATCTACAGATGACGAAGATGTGAAATAATTATGTCTGTCAAAATAATTATGACTGTCATACGAAAGCAGATTCTACTTTCATTGAGTTTATAAGTTTAACAATGCAAATATTTTCATTTTTCTTAATATTGTCTACTGCTTTCTGTCAAAGATATTGAATGGACCAAATCATGCCACATGCACCATGAATGCCAACTAGTTCTTTATCCACCTACCATTGGAATATTATGGATCAATTTAGCAAGAGCGCTAACAGCAACCATTTTTATTCCCCTTGCTCCTTTTTCAGGTCCCAGAAGATGAATTCTTATGTAGTCAGTTCAACATGTAGATGACCAATTTATGTTGTAATTCCTAAAACAGTGTGTTTACAATTTATGCTAGCTACAGCTCAACAGTGCTGAGCATTCCCAAATTCCTTTTCTTCACTTGCATGCATCCTGGTAGGAAACATTATTCTTTTTGGTTAACCTGTCTTTCTAAGATAACTAATTTGTATTTGGAGCTTTCAAAAAGATTTTAATTGAAAGTTAGATTTATGCCAAAAGGTTTCCTGGGATCCTGGATTTTCTTTCTGTTTTATACTGTGTGTACGCTTTTTCAGAATGCTGCAGTAAATCCACAGTCATGTAACATGTTCTGCAACTCTCAGAGATATCCTGGGTAAGTCGATTCCACCTACAGTTTTTTTTCCAGATTAGATTGGTTTATAAATTGGTCTGGAATGTGAATTTCCTTCTCTGTTGTGGTCTTTTGTCAAAAGCCATCTTTACATCATGATAAAACTTTTCTTTAAAAACCAAAATACTTAATTTCATTAATCTGTTTAGCAATACCAATATAATGAGCCATAATATTGATTTTTTTTACTTAGGATTTAAAATCTCTATTTCTTTCCACAGAATTAAATACTTCAAACTGATACTCAACCTCCTTACAGTCCCCTCTTTAATTTAGTTGTTATAATTAGGCATTAACTGGTGTCGGTGGTATAGCCAGTTACAAGCCATTCTGTTCTGCTTGTCTTGATTATCACAGTTTAGATGTAAAGTAAATTAGAATGAAAGACTATACAGTCCAATTACAGATAAAAGCAGCAAACTCTACTGCTGTAATTAGATGCCAGTGCTATTTTTCTTAGATTTTCTATCTCTGAGGGCATTTCTTGTAGCTACTTTGCTGAAGCTAATGTTTAAAGATTTTGTAAATGCTGTGTGTCTTTGTGGCATCATCTTTGCTCCTTAAACTTTAAATGGCCTGTTCTGAGGTGCAGGATCTGTGTCTATGTATTCCTTGTCCATGATACATTTTTCTTTCAAGGTGATGTAATGTGTTATCCACGTTATGAGACCTTAATAAGCGTGAGTGTGAAATAGTTGACATCTGTGCGTTCAAACCTTTCCATTTGTAGCAGTGAGGATGTGTACCTGCTTTTTGCCAAAATGCAAAATGCTACCATCCATCTCTCCTCTGTCATGGCAGATGTAAGAGTGGGCATGCTAAGGGTCTTCCACTTCTGTGACTTCTTCACCAGAGGACAGTCACCTTCACAAATCGGGTATGAACCTGAGTCTCTGGCATACCTCATTGACAGTCATACGTTTTAAACAGCACCTCCCAGAATTATTCATTAAAAAGAGTCTCTGCTTCAAAGAGTTCATGGGATAAGGGGAAGACAAAGACACTCAGCAGGCAGTTGACTTGCTCAAGGTCATATAAAGTTTCCTGGCTCCCAGTTCAGCATCCTACAAACCAACCCTTACTATCTTCCTAAGAAATCTTTATAAACTGGCATGCAAGCACCCATAAAATAGCAAAAAACAATGTAGGTTGGATTTGTTTTGATGTCTTTTGCGGAAAAGAATCCAGTCCTTTATGAATAGCAAAAAAGCTCTGGATCCCAATTCACTGAAATGTGATGAAACAGACAGGAACCATTTCATCCTCAGCAAGATGGTCACTGTAAATATGACATTTTTGGTACTTTTACCAGTAAAGACAATGCAGACAGTTGTGCTAAGACAGTTTGTAAATGCAAAGAATACTTTATGCTGGCAAAAAATACAAATTCTGCTGTATTCATCCTTAAGTCCTTGAGGTAAAAAGGAAGTACTTTTCAAATAATTTAGGAAAAGTCTGGTGTTTGCTATAGCTGATCAAAAGCACTTGATGGAATAATTTTTGTACTGAAAAATTCAAATGTATAATTTTGTTGTGGGGCAAACTCAATTTCAGTTAACGTGTTGGTGGAACACTGCATCAAGATAATTGGCTTCAACCATTTTGTTTTGGCAAAGTTGTTTCAAGTCATTCCAATGCATACTAACTAGTGAGTATTAGTATTATATGTGTTATGCTATGTTTAGTGTTTATTATATACTCAATATTTTAAATGCAACAAAGTCTGAAATTATTTGAATCAGAGTAAGATTGCTGAAGAAATAATGTCTTCACATGAAATTTTTTGGGGGATAATATTTTACTAGAGAATAAAGGAATTGTTGTTTTGCAATAATTGCAATTCTTTTTTTCAATTGAAATAATTGAAAGGCCAGTTATTGAGCAGTTTTCTAGCCCTTTAGCAACCGGTGATATGTATTATACGTCACTGGGTATCCAAAGTGTTATTCTGTAAAGTCATAAAATATCATTTATACATGATAAAACTTTCAAATTAGTACAAATTCTTATCACTAAATGGATAGTGCCAGAAATGATCTCAAACATGGAAAATGAGGAGCATATTGCTCATTATGTGTGAAATTTGCCTGACTAGAGTACAGTCCAGGTTCTTGGATTTTAGGTCAGTCTCATCTACTCTTTTAGAGGTGAACTAAACCTCTGGAGCAGAGCTTGGGAATAAGGCTGTACTACTATTGACTGAAATAGCAGCTACAACTCTCACACCACTTGAACGACATACTTGAATCAAAGGCATCCATATAAGAGCTCCACAATGGACTTTACATTGTCTGGAGAACTTGTATCACTATAGAAACAGGAAATCTAAATAAATTTTATGTGAGTATCATAATATTAGGGACCATTATTGGGGTGATGTTTTAGCTGGTAGTAAAAGAGATTTAAAAAACGAACTCGATGTTTCTCTCTCACCTGCTGTGTTTGAGTACCATTTTAATGTACCGGTAAAGTGGAAAAGACTCGTGTTGTTTGATTCTCTAGGGTAAAGTTAATTGGTAATTTAAATGAAAATGATAATCAAAAAAACATTTAGTAAGTTTCATTTTTCAAAGCAATGTTAAAACTTCCTGTTTCACAGCAAACATACAGAAAATTATATATGTTGGTTTAAAGATATTCAGTTTTACTTGATTAATTTTCTAAAGATCATTTAAGGTGTAAGCAAAGCATATATTTTCTTGTGAAACTAAATTGGTCTGACCCCTTGCTAATTTTACCTACAATTAGTTTGGTGTAATTATCACAGCATACAATTTAGTCTGCTTCCACAAAAAATTATTGTTTATGGGGCCATAAAACTCTTTAAAAATTGCTTAATGAACAACTCAGCCATGAGTATGTCTTAGAAGATGAGAATTGCTATTAAATATGTAGAATATGAAGATGCAATATGTGTACATTGTACATAACAAGTTTGGTATAAAACCAACCCCCCAGGACACTCTACAGTGTGGAAAAATAGCATGAGGTCACATAATGAAAATCTGTATCTAAACATACCAAGCTGAAGTAAGAAGACGTGCAAGCTAAATCCTGGTATCTCCTGATTTCTGAAGGCTTGGGTTTTCCACCTTAGTATTATCTTAACGTGAACTCAGGTTTTCTTTTGTTGGTGGCGGTTTTTGTTTTTAATGAAAATGGTGGCATCATTCATATGTAGGATTTTGGACTGAATTACATACTGATAGTTAAGGTAAAATTGTTTGGTGTCAGTGCTTTCCTAAAGCTAGGAGACCTACATGCCAAGCACCACACATTGTGACTTTAATTTCTTTTTTCAAGTAAAGGAAATTTCTGAAACTTCTGCCAGACTTGAACCATCCAGCAGCCCAGAAATGACGATCAGCCCATAGCAAGAATATTCAGATACCTATACAGCACCTGTACTTTCAGCAGGATTGTTCCACGTCTTAAATTTGCTGTGTAAATCCACAGAATTAGCTTCTGATTTTTAATACATATGCTTTGCTCATAAGAGGAAGAAAAACAGATTTCTTCCTTCATTAATTTTTAGAGACTGAGGCAATTTTTGCTTTAATTCCTCTGTAGACAATGGTGGAGATAAAGATACCAACTCTCATCGAACCTTTTTTTTCCTCAGGTGAGCAACAAAAAAAAAAAAAAAAAAAAAAAAGGCAGAAAAACTATCTGCAGACTTACAGTTATGGCTAGGGGGAGACATTTCCTTCCTGAGCTCTCAAATTTATCGGAGATGAACCCCTTCCATGACAGCTCAAAGTTTTCACAGAAAGTGATAAAGAAACAAATTCTATATTTCTGTAACCCTTCGCTTTCAACACAGGAGTACTTGCATTTTTTCTTCTGTTGTGGAAACCAATGCTGCTCAAGGAGAGTTGCTCCTCAGAACAGCAGCTTTTGTGGAAGAGATCTGTAGATAGATCTGGATTGATCCTCTGTGCGTAGTATGATGCTATTGGGAAAAAGACCCCAAACTTGCCAAAGAGCCTGAAATGCGATTTCCAATGGGATAGAAATAACACCTAAAGCCAACCTGGGGTTTTAAGTGCTGTTAACATGGGTTTTGTACTATATCTCCAGAACTGGGGGGAAAGGATCATTACTCTTTTCATTTAGCAAGAGCAACTTGAATCATCTACATCTTAACCTATGCATTTTCTATAGCATCTATCACCATATTAGCATGATGCTGATGTACGATTTCTCCTCTTTGACAACCTTTTTCCTTAAACCACTTTTATGGGTTGAAACTTGTCATGATTTCCTACTGCCAAACTATATTAAGAAACCCGTTTCCATTGCCAATTTGTAGCAGGAAGGATGTACTTGAGCTTCAAAATATTGTTTCTATTCTAACTTTTGTCAACAGTGTACAATAAAGTCTTTTGGGTGAGATTTTCAAGATGCACACAATATTAGCCAAAATAGTGTCAGTTATAAAAGTCCCTTTGTCTTTTGTGGACAAAAAGGTAAATAATGCGTGTTTTTTCAGATCCTACCGTCATTTATTGTAATACTTTGTGGCTTCATAAGATCTTATTTCATTGGTTGCCATACAGCCTCCAGAAAGCATAATCTTCTGCACAGCTCAAGACCTCTTTCCCTAGTAAACTAATGGAGTACCTTTTGGCAACCTTCCAACTAATAGTCTGCTCCAGATGGCATTGCTTACAACTTCCAAGCAGCACAGGAACAGGCAGCAACTGCCTTATTCTTTCTGTCAAATAAACAATACGTGTTTTGGTAGGTTGGGATGTGGTAAAAATAAATCAAGCTTCATGAAGCATGAGCAGTAAGCTGAGTTCATAAGTAGAACTGTTCGACTTTGGAGGTCGAACTACTATCAAGTTCAGAAAGGAATTCCATATAATACCTTGTGGCAAGCAAATGGTAGGCTCGGTTTCTAGCCTGACCTCTCCGTAAGGAAAATGGCCATGCTCTGAAAGAAATGGTGCCTTTTGGCAACAAAGCTAGCAGTATGAGTGCTACTGTTTAAACAGTTCCACAGCTCGGATCTTTTGGCAGTTCAGATACTGGAACTCTAAGCATGATATATCGTGACGTTACAACTGTGTACAGTATGATAGAGGATGAAATCATGCGGAAAAGCAAAACCTCCTGTTTGCTTAAGTAACAGTGCATTCACCATGGTTATCAAAGTGGTCAAGTCTGTAAGTGCAATTAATTTGGATTTTCCTGCTTGTTTATTCCTCACATACTGTAAGTAAAGATCTATCAGCAATTCCTGAGACTTAAGCCCAGAAAAGTAGTTATGAATCTGTTGTATAGAAAACAATGGTATAATTGAGATTATTTGTCCATTTCATGGGAAGAGTCACAATACCTGTAAATATGTTGATTCTACTATCTTTAATTCTTTGTTTTCCTTGTACGTGCTCAGTGCACATCATTTTATTGGTCTGTCAGAAGCCCTCAAAATAGCAGTAATTAATCGTCGGTGATACCGAGTATTCTATTAACTGTGAATAATAACTTTTACTTTCACTGAGAGGGTTTTTTTTTAACCTCTGTGGAATGCGAAGTATTGTTCTCAATTAGTTACAATGATGAGAGAAAAATAGAGATAAACTGTAGTCATGGGAAAGTTACTATAAGAAATTCAGATCAAATGTTTAATTGGTATAAACTGGCCTTGCTCCATGTTTTGTGTGCAGTTATAACTACCTTCCTGCAGACTAGATTTTGCCCTCACAGGCAGTAATTTGAGATTTTTTTTTTCTACAGATGTTTATTCTCTATGTACTAGATGACTGTCTGCAAGACTTACATCTGTACCTGGGTAGCAGGCTCAGGGACATCCTTTTTTTTTTTTTTTTTTTTTTTAATAGCCAGTCAAAATACCCAATCTGTTTGGAGATACAGCAGAGGAGGATTATACGATACTTTCAGATTACATAAACAACTACCTGACTAAGCGAAGAATTAAGTTAATATCCATTGCACCTTATATTTTAAGATCTTATGTTCGAATGTTTCCACAGAAGTTAGTGGCAACACTCCCATAGAAATTACATCGGAATCAAGAGTGGAGCCTGGCTCTAAAGATTTTTCTCTCTGTCATCCCACATATTACTTTCACCTACAAGAATGACAGTCATGACTATTTATGTTGGAAACTCTACACTTAGGTCTCCTGGAATTTACATGACCCAAATATTTAAACAAGTGGTTTTAATATTTTACAGTCTTTTAAGTATCAGATGGAGTTCCACTTCACATTGCAATTTGGAATGTGAGTTTACTCAATTTCATTGAGTAAATTGGCTCAATCATTTAGGGTAGGGAAGGACAGTTTAAAATTTGTAAATATTGCTAAAGCTTATATAGCAGTTTAGTAACTATTTATTATTTAGATCTACTATACTTCTTTCCAACAGCAGAAAGAATTAAAGTTATAATAGATTTCTAAAAGCGTGTGTGTATATATATAAAAAGGTTTTTATGTATATACATATGCATGTTTAGTGTATGTGCACTTGTGTACACAGTAAATGGTATGATACTCATCTTAAAAGTAGTAAATAACGGGAATAGGAACAGGATAAAAAACACAATGAAAAAAATAATTAAAACAATAACTATTCCATTCATTCTGAGCATATCACACAGGATTGCATTAGGAAAAACAATAAAAAATGTGCTTTTAATCTGATAGTAAAAAACCCCAATAAAATAAAAATGAGATCCATTAATGAAAATAATGGATTTTATCCAAACTAGTTAAACACTTAGCTTATAATTATTTTTTTTAGTTGATGATGCAGTAGTTTTAGTTACATACTGGGTTGCTAAAGTGCAATTAGTACCAGTGTTATCATTTTAAGAACAAAATGAATGGATATGTATATAAATATATTCTTAAGGATTCCAGGATGGCTGTGGTTCAAAAAAAAGAAAATCCTTTTCTTTGAATGGCATATTAAAAGGAAATGGCTAAGACATTTTGGAATGTGTTAAGTCCCTAGGAAATGGATTAATGGGTCAATAATGTGATAGTACTACCTAAAGGCAGTTCGGTTTAAGAGATACTTCATTTTAGTCACAAAATTTCCTATGTGGTTTGCGACTCTGGAATCTTTTCAGTTGTGCAGTTGAAATTATTTATTTCAGAAATAATGGATCAAGAAACTAGGTTATGAAAGTGCATTTACATTGATGAAACATATTTTCTGTCTTTAGTTTTTCTCATTTTGGTCATCCTCATGTTTTCCTCTGTTTGGTCTTTTGCATCCTGAAAGACTAGATGTGATTAGAAGTTAAATTTAAATTGCATGGATAAATGATTAACTTATTAGAAAACACAATTCACAATTTATCACATGCCTCCATAATTTTTCACATGGTGATTACAAATGGGGGCTATATGAAAAATTGGAGACATATAAGATAAATTGCAAAACCATCTGATAAATGTACTTATCATGCACCTTTTGGCAGCCTTACCTCCTCTCTGCTCGCTCATCCATCTCTCCTGGGACTTATTCTAATGCTCTAAACCTATGAGCAGAGTCAATCAATCACTGAAATTTTAAAACCAAACTCTCCAGAACTGTTTTATCCCCTTTTTGCCAAATGGAGAATTGCCTTGTCCGGTTTCAGTCCTGCCAATTTTCTGTGCAGAAGTGCTATGGTTATTGTATGGTTGATAGCTTTCTGATGCTGGGAAGTGGTGATTCCTAACATTCCAAAGGAATACAGACTTTGCTTTCTCGCACATCTCCTACAAGATATTATACACATGGAAGGAGACATCTCTGTGCATGCCTACCTCAGACCTAGCTAGCTCTGTGTGTAATGAAGCCTGTCTTCTGGAGACCACTGGGTCACAGTTAAAACGGTGTTTTACATGCCCATAACATAATTTGCAAAAGTTCATCACTGAACCGCATTCTAACATGTTTTCAGAGACACTTTTCTAAAACCAAATTTCAACTTTTATAAACAGTAGATATGCAAAATACATTGGAAATGATTTGACATAATGAATAAAGTGTATTTTCAATCTTTTTTTGTATTCAAACTGGGAAAAAACTTTGTACATGTTCCAAAATAGCTTCCTCAACTGCAGAATGAACTATTCCTAGAAAGGGGGAAAGGTAAGGGGAAAATCTCAGTAAAAATAATTGAAACCAATCAAGGATTTGTTATTTTTAAATATTAATGATACTCTAGATGTAATACATATTATTATAGATATTCAAGTATATTACAGTATAATATTATAGTATATGATTATATATAATATATATGTAATGTGTCACTTCATATATAATGTACATTATTAGTATATTTAGGTATATTTTAGTATATCGTGTAAACATTATTAGAGTAGCGTTTTTTTTCCGATGGAGAAAGAAATGTTAAAGTTCCTGTACAACTGATCAGAGTTTCATTCATTTACATAATCTTTTTTCTGCGCAGGGAGAAATGATTCTTTCATTTCTTTGTATTCTTTGGATAGTGGAACCAGATGAGAAAAATGCTTTTGGCATTTCCCCAAAGGGAAATATAGTTTTTGATGCTGGCGAAGATGACTTCAGCAAATAGTGCACATAAAAACCTAGCATTTCATGCAAGTTCATAAGAAGAAACTACAGAATAGAGTAACTTTTATGAAGAAAGTCTATGTCTTACTTGGTGAATAGGTCCCTGTGCTACCATAATAATGCCCAGTTCTCCAACTACAAACACTTATTTGTTCAAAGTGAATATTAACATTGTAATTTACTATCTAATTACAATTTTATAGTAATAACTGAAAATGTGTTGTTAGGAAGCATCACATTCACTGCCTCACACTATCAGACTGTTCTTAGCAGCGTAGTGTGTGATTTTTGTCAATATCCAAGCATTACAGAGGCTTCATAGAAATCTTGGATTTCAAAAATTTTCATACTCAAACCTTATTATAAAAAAATTTTTTTAGAAAGCTACTATTAGTGATCCAATATCACAGTCACATTGCAGCTGATGAATAACTTCTGTAAGCTTTAATGGAGACAGGATTAAGCCCTGTGAACAATCAGTTTGCGTAGCAAGGCTTATTCACGTAAAAGGCCTATGCATTTCATTTCTCAAGGAATATATTTCTCTAATTTTCAAGGTTCCAAAGGAATGGGTTAATCTTGTAAAAGGTTGCTATATTTATCAGCTAATCTGAAAGACTTTTCACTTAAAGCTACAGAATTAAAAGCCAATTGAAAAAATGAATGCAATATTAATATTTAGAAAGAAGGCATTATTAAAATGTATTTAGTTGCTAGTGAAGATTACTAAAAGATGTGATTTTTGAAAGAAAATTATTGTGAAAAAACTGCAAAAAATAAGTTTTAGTAGTAATATCACTGGTGTACTTTTAAAAAAATTTTATTACCTTAATCTTAACTTCCATCAACAAGAAAATTTTCAGATAAGTTAAATTCTATTCATTTCCATTTATTTGAAGTTGATTATAAATTACTGTTGTATTAAATTATATTCCTAACAGTTATTAACAATAAAAATAAGCATTGATAATTATGGTATGATAGCACTGCACATTGAAAAATAACTGGTGAATATCAGGGTGTAAAAATCCTGGAGCATCTCAAATAAAAGTATGTGGTAACTGTCAATAGATATATCTCTATTTGAAGAGCCAACCTCACAAATTACACCAAGATGTTTATTGTATTCAAGAGATACTAGGCCTGTAGATTTCTTCACACACATGGATTGTGTGTGTGAGTACTTACACATGCCTCTTTATTAAATATATAATGTTATGGGTTTGATAGGGCATTTTTCTCTGATAGGCAAAAGAAATCACAGTTTTGCAACTTACAACTTAATGTCTTTAGTCACGAAGCTGAAAATGCTATCATAACTCAGCAGTCAATTATTATTTCATATGCAATACAAAGTATTGTGAGTTCCACTAATCGTCTCAGATTGCTGCCTGGTACAGCACAAAGCGGTAGGTCTTTCCCACTGTGGATAAATACAGTATCAAACCCCAATCTATTGTGTGCTCTTCAAATTTAAATTTCCTTGAAACAGCAGAGTGTATGTTTTCTGTATGACTTTACCCTTAGAAATCCTCTCTGCTGGTCTTGCTCTGGAGAGGAAGGTGAAGGAGCACTGTGACCATCGTTTCCAATCTTCCTGTTGTCATTTATGCCATCACAGAATGAAAGGATCCAGAGTTCAGATGGGAGAAAGCAAGCAGTGGCTGGGGAATGGCTGATATTTCATTGATTTTGTTGCTTTACTAAATTGATTGTTTTCTTGCTAAGGAAATGAACAATCGTGCACCATTCTTTATTGTTATCAGCTGATTGTACTTGTTTTACTGCATAATTTTGCCAGACATAGAGGGTTTTTTTACAATATTGCGCAGTAGAATGAGCCTGGACTAAAACGAATGCAAACATTAAAAGCATACATTCACAATACAGCATGCAGAAAAGCCTATGCGAATTTGCAAATAACTTTGCCTAGACAAGCAGTTTTTAAGCCATCATAAGATATGGGGGTTCAACCTCATGAAATTATGCATGGAACAGACTGGGTTTGTTGAAGTGTTCTGAGACAGAGCAAAGCTGGCATCTGTGTAGCCGGATAGATGTAAGCTGGTACCATTATCGATGGAGACAGGTACAGGTGGCACTGGGGTAAGCAAGCAGCTTGAGGGACATTCAGTGGGATTTTCAAGGGACAGCAAAGATTTTTCGATGTAAGTAGAATATGATTCATTAACAAGAACAAAACCAAGTGAAGCGCCTGTGCCACATGTGGGGAGTGGGACTGTGTATCCCTGAGGAACGCTGTTCAAAAATTACTAAAGAATCATAGGGAAGGGCTCCCTGAAAAGCTAATGGCTGAGAGTCTGCTGATAATCCTACTATTTGGGGGATATAAATTTTTTTGTAGGGAAAAGTTGTAGTATTTCTCATTCTTTAGAGGGACTTTGTTTCTATGAAAATCATGCTAAGACAGCTGCAGTCATTAGAGAGACGACATAATTTTGCTTGTAAGGTCATCTCTTCTGTCAAAAGTATTTTGTCACAGGATTGTGATGGCTACTTTCACTGCCAAAAAGCCACTTTAAAAGATTGACAAGAGAGATTAAAGAGGATACAGAAATTTGGAAGATGTTCTTTTAACCTTTTAATGTGGTGCCATCTTGGCAGCAGCGAGTCCATGGTGGGATTAGTTAGAGACCAAGCATTTCTGGAATTGTGTTCCTTTTTTTGTCGCTTTCCCTTTGGGGTATCAATTAACAGCAATTTCACCAGGGCAGTAAAGCAAGAGAGTAAACAGTAAATAAGCAGCAAGCAAAATTAAAACCAGTAATAAGCCTTATGAATACGGGGGTGTTATAAGGCTTGAAATGCATTTATTTTGAAGCTTAGCATGTTCTGGGAAAACATAATGACTTTGTGAATGTATTGTCTCATTTTACATTGCAGAGATTCCATTTATTGGCCCTGGAGGCTGACAAGGAACTGACACCTGTGCCCAAATGTTTTCCGAACCTTGGCAGCGACAGGCATGTTCATTATGCTGCAGAGTTGTAGTTCCAAGTGTGCTCAAGGCATGGGAGAGTAGCAGACTTTACCCTTGCAAGGACAAACAGGCTAAGTAGCAAAACGACGGGGGCAGTGGATTTACTAACATGACCCATCTTCATGAAAACTGGTGCTTCTGTGACTGTGCACCACTAGTGCAAACTACAATTTATGGAAAGTTTGTTTTGGTAACTGAATACTGGGCACAGGAGATCTCATCAGAGTTGGGAAACCTCAAGATACTTAGTTTCTCTGTCAGTTAAAGCAATTAATAAATTAATATTTATAGTGCCTTTTAACATGGATCTTAGCTACAAATAGCATTTGCATTTTGGGATGGGAAAGCTTTTTTTAAAATTTTTTTTTTTGTCCCTAAATAAAGTCTAACAGAGAAAGGCGAAACAGTAAAGATGTGTCCTGTGTTAAATAAGGTTTGCAATTATTCTGAATCATCTAAAAAATAGTTCAATGAAAACTTATGCAAGATTAAACAGTTGCGCAATCCCCAGGGTTTGGCAAAGGAGAGATTAGTGTTCTACCTATCAATAAGTTCAAGGTTGATTACTTCAGCAAAATGTCAGATTTTCCTTAAAACAGCATTTTACATAAGTGAAAATCCTGGTCTGTAATGTCACTTCCATGGTTTCTGTGTGGCCATATCTACAATAAGGGTAGAATTTCATTAAAGTAAGGCCTGAAGCATACGCAGATGGATTTTATTTTTAAATGGGACTATCTATATGGATTATAAGAGGGAAGTTTTGTGAATATGGTATTTCAGGAGCACTAGGAAGCAATTAGAATCATCCATTAACTGAATTTTGGTGGTCAGAATGGCATTAGCTAGGATCAGGTTTTCTCATTCATCACACCCTGTTATGGATAAACAGGTGATACGGTGTCTTGCTAATTCTCGGATATCATTATATAATATGATTGTGTTCTTGAGAGGCTGTTGAAGGCCATTTCCAATTACCACTGTATATAGGAAACATTGGTTTTAAACCAGTGAGGTTAAGTGTGACACAGCAAACAAAATGCAATCGGGTCATCTGTGTGTGTGCTGTGTTGAGAGAATGTTTATTTCTGTGTGTACGTGTGTGTACACTGCAGGAGAGAACAATTTTGTGTATTGAAAGCTTGAACTAATCGTGACAGTAAGAAAGGTATTTGGCTTTTTAAGGTAGAATTCTAGATGCCAAGATCACTGGCTTCATGCTACTACCCAGATGAGTTTGGGAGTGTGCCAAGAAACTAAAAGCAGTTGATAAACCCCAGAAAAGAAGTAAATCAAAAGCTAGAAATCTTTTGAAAACTTTAAGAAGGTCGGGTATACACAGGGATGATCATATAATTCTGAAAAAGAGCTTGATTACTTCACAGAGAGTGTTATGTGCCAGCATGTTAATGGTCAAACCCTAAGAGCTTTGCACTTTGATTCTAATGAGTGCCCCAGACGTTTAGATGTTTATACGAACATTATCTCTTTCTAAAATGATGAGCTTAAAACCCTAACTCTGCTGGGTTTTTCTGTGTATTCTTTAATCTAGACTGCGTATTGGTGGGATTATTCACATGAATGAGGTTTTGCAGGCTTGGTCCCAACATTTATACGATGGATTATATTGACGCATTTGCTACATCATTGGTCAAAATGAATTCAGCTGTGTTTACGCATACGCTGCTATATAAACTAGAATTCACTTTCCCATGACATTGTCTAGTAAAGGACATGAGTTAAATGGTGCACTGTTCTGCTGTACCAAACAAGCAATAGACAAATCTCAGTTCCTCTATTCCACTGCTTTGAACTTCATACAGGAGCATAACCTGATACTGAATTATTCTCAGTATATTGCTTAAAAGGCAAGATCCCCATGTACCACTAAGCTGCAAGTTCTAGAAGCACAAAAGTTCTTGCTGAACCTTTGGGGGAAAAGAGAATGAAAAACTTTCTATAAGCTTTATGTGCATCTTGAATATGTGTTCTTGAACACTTTCCCTAACTGTTTACTCTTTTGTCTCCTTTCTTCTGTTTGGATTGCCTGTAAGGTGATAACATGCCCATTGCTTATCATATTCCTGGTCTTTCCTGTCCCTTCTTTAAGTTTAGTGTGAGCTCTTACTTGGCATTATAGGTATGTGTATGATTCATTTCAAGAACACTGGTAATCTCAGTGATATCAAAAGAACTATTAGTACGCAATTAGTATGCGTATACCTAAGTACCTAGCTGAGTGGTAGCTTAT
The DNA here is from genome assembly GCF_965638725.1 of Aptenodytes patagonicus. Classification (NCBI taxonomy): domain Eukaryota; kingdom Metazoa; phylum Chordata; class Aves; order Sphenisciformes; family Spheniscidae; genus Aptenodytes; species Aptenodytes patagonicus. Next base: position 12,889,990 of record NC_134959.1, read on the forward strand.
GCATTCAGAAATATGGACGTTATTGCAAAATCTGTTGATGTCAATCCACATCAGTTAAACTGTTCCCACTTTCAGTAATAACAGTTTGAACAGGCTCCATACGAAAACAGGTTTAAGCTACTTGAACAATAGCTGACCTCAGAAAGTGCCTGAAAAAAATGGTTGCACATTGGGAAATTAATGTTAATAAATAGCAATTCAGACCTGTAAACTATGACAAATACCACAGCAGTCATCACAGCTGGCATGCCATTGGCTTTTCATGACTGCGTGCTTCTAATTTATCAGTTGTTCTCTTGCATCAAAATCAGTTAAATAGGTACATGCTTTATTATTACATACAGAAAACTGCATTAAAAGAACATCTTAAAGTTGCAAAGTTAGTAATTCCAAAGTTAGTAAATACCTAATTAAGGTAAGAATTAGCTTAGTAGCCTTAATTTATCTCCCTTGTCTGTACGTACAGTGATACAATGCTAACTACATGATCAGAGCACTGTTTGTTTCCGTGGGACCAAACCTCCTTTAGCACATAGAAATAAATATTGTTGAGTGAGAAGTTATTCATTCTTTTTGCCTTCCTTGGTTAAGGCGTGATCTCAGGCCATATCTGCTGTACACTATTCACATTCTGCTTTCAAGACATTAATCCTTCTTTGCGGAGTTTTCTGTGGTGTTCATCATGTATCACAAATACTAACGTATCACAGTATTTCCATGAAATGAGGAACTGCTAGTATCTCTGATTTTTAATATAAGAAGTTGTGGCACACATCCAGTTAAATCCAAAGTTTCCACTGTTTTTCCTTGCCCAGGATGAGACACTGCGCTCAGACTATCTGCCTATAACTGTGGTCAAAAGTACACGTGTAACCCAAAGTTTCTGGAACAAGTAAGTTACAGAATTTGTCTGTTAGTCCCAATTCTCATGCTCATTCCCTCTGTTTCCATCCTAGCTGTTTACCAGAGTGCTCTCACTGCACTTTATCTCATCTAATTCCTGCTCTCAGTCTCTGTAGTAATCCAGTTTTAATGTCCTTATTTTCTCCACAGGAGCTTGTCTGACCTTGGCATTGTTTCCAAACTTTCCAAGACGAAAGAGCAGGTGACCGAGAACATACTGATATCTGTAGTGGCAGGACAAAGGTTAATGCTCAAATTGGAACTGGGGAGAATCTGCCTGGATATAAGGAAAAATATATTCATTAAGAGGGTAATTAAGCTTTGGGACAGAGGTCCAGAGGAGTTGTGTACTCTCCAGTTTCTGCAGGTTTTCATGACCCAAGTGGACAAAGCCCTGAGAAACCTGATCTGAATTCTGTGTTGATCCTGCTTTGAGCAAGAGATTGGACTGGAGTCCCACCAAGGTCCCTTTCAACATGAGCGGTCCCACGATTCTGTGAGAGCATTGCTGGGGCTCTGTACTATAGCTCTGCAAGTTGCTACTAAGTATTGGAGAATTGGTTTGGTACATTTTTGGGTTTTCTTTTTTTCTTTTTCTTCTCCAGTTTTGGACTTGCCTAATTTAATTTCTTGAAGAAGGTTGTCCCTCAGACCCTTTCCTTCATTACTTTCCCTCTTTTACAATTCCAGCTTCCCTCCCTGCCTCTGTTTTTTTATACCTTTGCTCTTGAGTTTGGGAGCACAAAAGCACTTAAAGGAATGAGTTGCCAGAATTTAGTAACCCTGGCAAAGCATCCTGTATTCTCTTTGCCGTGTTTTTGGAACGAGCTGTTTTGGCTGAAACTTTCAGAAAATAGTAATCATCTGGAGGCAAACACCCAGGAGAGAAAATTGTATCCTGACCCATTGTAGTTATGTAGAGTAAAGGGCAAATGAAAACACTGTGTTATAATTAGAAGTATGAACAGCTTCATCTCTGATAAAGCTGATCCAGGGATTCAACTATGATCTAAATCAATAAGAGATTCCTAGTAAAATGAAAGGGAAAATGTTTTTTAATCGTAGGAGTTAAAGACATGTTCTGCTAAACTTTCCCTGGAAAAATGGTTTGTGTGTGTATGAATACTTCTCTGCGCTCCTGAATATGTAGATACCTACCTGGAGAGGCACGAGGGGAAGCTTCCTCCACTGAAAACTTAATGTGTAATTAAGGAAGCAAACTTGTGTTTGAAATAAATATGTAGATATAGATATAAATATATGGATATATAGGGAGGTCTTTTCCAACCTTAATGATTCTATGATTCTATGTGTGGTGGATTCTATGATTCTATATAAATATTTTAAACTAGATATAATGTTAATTGTGAGGGCTTTGTGCAATAGTGTCAAGGATTTTGACTTAATCTACTAATTTGAAATATATTTTTATAATAATTATTAAGAAGAAAGCTGGGATAGCACGTTCCTTTATATTATATTTGTAAGAGATTAATTAAACTAGTCATATTGTTACAGAATTTAGCTAGCAATTTTCAAAATGCTAAATGAAGTGGAAAGACATTGAAAACAATACTTTAAAAATTATGTATTTTAAGCAATTTTTTTTTCCAGAATAATGTTTCTCAGTGTATTAATATTATATGCAATGCAAAATGAATTAATTTAGGCCCACACATTATTGATTACTCTCCATCCTTTGCAACTATTTATAGCATATACCTTTTTTCATGCCTCAGCTGTGTTTACATTTTCTCTAGGGCTCAACATCAGTAGCACAGATATTTTTGGTAGTATTACTGTACCACTCACATTCAGTACAACGTCACTTATTTATAAATAGTTCAAAAATCACTAAGTGATGAAGAAATGTCTTCTAATTTGCTGTGATCGGGATTTGGGTGTTAAATCTGACTTTGAAATCTTGTTCCATGCTAAGGAAATCTGAACCTGTTGCTAAATTTTTATTAGTTTTATAAGGAGAGGATTGTTTTGGCAGAGACTCTGAAAAACTGAGTAGGTGAGTTGGAGAGCAGGGGAGTCACTGAAAATGTCCTCGGTGAACAAACATGTAAAATTCCATGTGTCACAAACAGGGCTGATACTGGGCTGTCCTGGGAGAGCGAGTGTCAGGGGAAAAATGGTTGTAAAGCTCACCCCCAGTGATGAGGGTAAAATAACATAATAATGAAAAAAGAGCCAAAATCAGGAGAGGATACACAGGCAAAAGCCATTTTGATTGTGTGGCTTGGTCTTTGTGCCTTTTGAAAATAAAACGTACTTCGTTGTCCTTTCTCTCTAGATCTCAGAGGCATTTCTTCGTAGTAGCTCAGTATTTAGGCAGCTAACTCATCATTATTCATCTAAGTCATCAAAATTTTAAAAAGGACTAAAAACCCTGATGTGTTATAAATAAAATATGGGAAGGCAGACAGTGATAGAATAAGAGTTCATATATTTGAGGGAATACCCACCAGAAAGCCCTCACACGGTATTTGCAACATTTTCTTATTGTTTGCATATTACAAACAAATAATAAAATGCAATATGATCAATAGTTAGAGCTGAAATCTTATAGATGTTGTGTGACAGTAGATATACTCAATCTTCATTCAAAATTCACAGTTTGTATTTCCTCCACTGTAATTGCCTCTGTACTGTGGCTTTCAATAGCTGTAAATTAACTCTGTCATAATTACTCTCTTTTTTTCCCTCAAATATTTCTATCCTTGCTGTAAATTGCAATTCTGTTACTTCCAGTATTGATATTGTGATGTGTCCACTAAGATAGCACAGTATCTGGAGGCATGTATATATCTTTTTGGAATAGTTTTCTTTCACCCTCCCCCACTTTTATTGGTACGGCTGATTTCTCTTGGCTCTGAGCCCAGTTTGGTTTAATTTTTGTTTATTCTGTACAGGATTCCAGACTCTGCTTTGAGATGGGCACTGTATAAATTAATAAATAAATTCAATATATGCTTGCTTTTAGTGGGTTGCTTGGCACATCTGTTTTTCAGAGGTTTCTAAATCTTCATGATCTGCATAAGATATCTTTAGTTACATAGGATTAGGGAAAGTATCATATTTTTAACATGTACAGGGTTTCCCCATTAAAAAGTCATCATTTACTAACAGTTACAGTGCTCTGGCATATTGGATACTGCAGTATGTCTCAATAGTTGGAATGTAGAATAATGGTTCTATTTAAGACACTACGGGTATCTTAACTATGGTAAATACTCGTGTTTTTAATGCTGAAAACTGTTGTTTTGTACTCAGAATGTTTTTAAGAGTTCTCTACATTTATTTTATAATCTCTGCATATATAAATATATATGTTTAAATATATACTCTGCGTATATAAATATATACTGACATTCCTTCAATATTGCATACTGTATGAAACAGTGTTCAACATATCGGCTGTTGCCAGTTGCACTGCTTTGGCATAACCAAAAGCCTCTTAATGGAAAACCAGGGGCATTTCCCATAAAAAATTGCCAATTGCCATGATTATTTATGTCAGGGTAACAAAGAGCCATTTAGAAAAATGCTCAGCAAACATTGTGGCACCCAATTAACTCATAAATAGCTCAGAAATAAGAAGAGGCTGCCTTTGAGCCGGCCAGCAGTTAGAGAATAATGGCAGAGTTTCGTTCCACGGGAGAGCAGGGAGATTCAGAGATGTGCAGAGATGTAAAAATATTATGTGTAAAGTTGAGGTCAAAGTAGACATTTGTGAGGAAAAGGAAAAAAGCTACCTTTGCTGAGGTGTATGAGTCTCGGGGATTTCCCTACACATACTGAAGACAGCTTCATAAATTGCATTGCTCACAGAGCATCACATTCTTCTAGTTATCTAAATGGAATGAATAGGTTCTATTGATGACTCGTGGGTTGTAATTTTTATTGCAATACTTGAAGAGATAGTGTGTTGATCAACGTATACAAAATGAACAGTCGGTACTAGTTAGTTACTAAGGTAGGGATATCTCAGATATCTTTTGTAGGAGCTCAAAACACAACGGTATGCTACCATCCCATCTTCCAACTCCGTGTTTTGTAAGGAACATAATTAGACAGATGATGAACATCTATCACAGGCAATGTTGTAGGCAGAGGCATACTTGTGAATCCAGCGGGGATTAAGGTCTGACCTGAGCATTGAGTTTATCAGCACTGTGAAGAGTGAGTGCTTCTAGGCATGCCCAAAAGTAAACCTCTAGGTATGTAAGGAGCTCTCTGTGAAAGAACCATTGATGGCTATGACGTTGGCAGTCATAGCCCATAAACTATGGGATTAGGTGCTAACTGAACTGAGATTCTGAAGGATCTGAATTTTGTATTAGTGCTTGTCTCCTATCTAAGACTTCTTACGGATTTAACCTTAAGCCTTTAAACAGCTTCTTGCTAGTCCGGAGAAGTCTTTCCAGATGTGCAGTTACTGGGTAAGAAAACACAGATATTGCAGCAAAATCTGTGTATCTGGATCTTCACAAATACATTCATCTGCAGTGTTCTCTAATATCTGTGATTTCTGAGAGCAAAGTCCTTCGGTGCTCTTGACCTCTGCTGGAAAAAAAGGTTTATTTGCCCATATATGACCCACACAGATGGCAACAAATGCGTACACACTGTACCTTTCATGCTCCCAATTATATTTACTCTCTAAATAGGTGGGAGTCCTGGATATCTCCCATTCGTCTTTGATATGTTTGGAAAATGTTATTGCCTTTAATATGGCAAGCCTAAGACAAGGGAAAATATTACCTGGGCTCTCCCCAGGTCTATTGGAGAGAAGGCTATGAACTGTGAGCTAGATTCATTTCATGTACATGTAGTCCTAGTGTGAGGTCCTAAGTTGTACAAAGCCCTCCAGCACTGAAGAGCACTGCTAGGAATTGTGGTATGGTTCCCCATCTCCCATGATGTCTCCTGGCTGTCTCGTGGTTAAAGGGAATGCTGTAGTGGAAGCAGTGCCACTATTTTGCTGATACCTTTTTATTATATAAATAGATGTAAAAAAAATTGAAATGTCTGGGTGCATCATCAGTATGTTGTTCTTATATTGAATGGCTAGTGTTTCTGAGACGAGATCTTATAAATAACACAAAAATGAAAAATGTGTGGAAAATAAGTTCCTAAAACACGGACCTATTACAAAATACAAGTAGTTAAAAAAGAGCGAGAACGGGAGGGGAAGAAGCAGGTGTCTGGTTACACCAACATGTATTGAAATACAGTGGTGTAATGCACCTTAAATAAAACAAACATAAACCAACCAAAAATCTCCTTCGTTTGTGGAGGGAATACAGGGAAATATTTCTTTAAAAAGCTATTTGAAGTTTAAACATTTGATATCACCACTACTGAAAGTAACCCAATACATGGCCACAGGGATGCTCAGAAGTAAAAAACATGATGATAGAATGGAAGAAAAGGGGCAATAATGGGAGCAGAATTAAAATGGTGCAGGCAGGCAACTCTTTGAGTGGCAGTGTCCCCCATTTCTTTCCTAAGCACATCCACACTTAGTTTCTGAGAAAGCAGGAAGGACATATAGGCAAATTGCCAACCAGATGGTGCAATCGAATATGAAGAATGCATTCAGAAGGGCAGTAAAACACAGAATTAAAAAATCCTATCGTTTGCTTTCCTGATACAATACAGGAAAAAATTCACATGGAATGAATAAATGCTAACTATATACTCATGCCTTCTAGTCATTTTTGTGACTTAGCTTCAGAAAAACTCCCACCTTTCAGTTCTCCTGTGGTATCCCCTACACCAGAGTAATTTATCTATGTTCCAATTATATGTTTCTTCACAGATTTTTCAAAACTGCCTTATTGTTGCTTAAATATGTTTCTGCTAAGCTACAAAATAATTTAACGCTGAGAGAAGGATTAGGTCCATTTTGAGGACTTCTGTAGTTGCTGCTCTTATACAGCACGAAGAAAATAAAATAGTACTTGCTATCTAGATTTCCACATAATCAATAGATGGAGGCTGTCAGTGAAATTAGTGGCAGCCCAAGGAATTATACTATTTTTCATATGTCATGTAATTTCCAATTTATTACTGAAACTGCATGGTGTGTATGTTTACATTTTGTCTTTGGAATAATTTTATATTATTTTTTACTTACAGTCTATTTTTATTTCTATCATAATTTGGCTCTTTTCAAAACAAGGCTGAGTGTGTAGTGCATATATTATGCATATATAGAAATACCCATTCCCACCCTATTCCTCTGACTTGCTCTTACATTTCAGAAAGTACATGTAGAGATGCATAAAGTTTTCTAGCAGGAATAGTTTGTAGTTATTTGAATGTAAGTTTTGCTTATTAGTGGCATAGTTTTGGTTATGTGATTGGAAGTAACAATTTCATGTCAATACATAATCAGAACTTGACAAATCTAGCTGTAATTGAAGAGAGGAAGCTATATCCTGGCAAAAATGTAGGAGCCAGCCATCTGTCCTGAAGATTATCAGCCTTTTTGTTTTGTATTTTATGTCTATATCTTAATATTCTATAAATATATATATGGAATATCTATCCTTTACCTTTATTGTGAATAGCTTCCAAATGGGATTCAGCTACAGCATATGAGCATTATCTTAATGAGTCTTTAAAAGACCTGCCGCCTTCCTTTTCTGCCCAGTCTTAATTAGTCTTTACATGGTGCTGTTCACAAGCAAGTGCTTGTGGACTACAAATGAATCTGAAAAAAAAGGGAGATTGTAATTCATTGAATAAATTATTTTTTTATTAATTATTAGAGCACTTTGTTTTTTATGATTTCATGATTTGGATTATGGAAAGCCTTGTTGCCAATTTTTTCTTTGTCTTGTTGAATTCTAAATCTATTTATTTAGCTTGCAGATATTTTTTCTTCAGTGCTTAAAATGCGGTCTTGATTGTGAGGAACCAAATGTGATCTTCATTCTTTCCTTCTCAGAAACCCCTTCCAGTTATAAAGATTTTACAGATGATTTTGACATTGATGGGCATAGAACAAGCTCTGTTGTATTCAGATTGTGTTCTCTGTAACACATGTATAACCCTATTTCTCTCCCAGGTGGTTTGGAGAATATTTGACATCTTACCTGTAATAGCGGGTTAGACAATCATAGACAATGCTGTAGTTCAGCTGGTAGAACTGCATTACCGATAGAGACAGAAGCAGCTATGGGCTAAGTGTCAGGGCTTTTTGTGAAATTTCCATTGCTTCTGGTATTTTTGCCTGCTGGTGGGAGAAACTAGAACCCAGAAAAGTGAAATGGAGCTTAAACCCCTCAGTGACAGTTTCCAGTCAGTTTCACAATTCCTCTAATCTTTTGAGTTCTTAAGTTAAATCAGCCATTGCTTGAGATTTTGTGTATTTGTCTGGAGAGGGGATGGGCTTATTTTAATTACATCAAGGTCCCCAAAGGTTTTGTCTTTGTCCATGGTAAGTAGTTTTAGCCCCAGTTTCTCTAGGTAAGAACAAACTTGACTCTCACTAAGGTTTTCTGGGAGAGACAAATACTTTTGAGCTACTGTTTATTGGCTACAGAAAATGCAGAAGGAACTAGTTGGCAACTCATCTATGGACAAGTAGAAGAATTTGATGTCATGCTGCATGTGGCAAGGGCAATAATGTCTCAAAAGCCAAGCTGGACAGGTTGAAAATCACAAGTAACAGGCAGTGTCTTGTAACGGGACCAGAAGTATCCCAGATATCATGGCTTTCTCTTGTGTTGACTTCATCAGTGTTGGTTGTTGTTACGGGGATCTGACAATGTACTTTTTTAAATAACTGAAGTTTAGCAATTCCCAATTCCATTGACTTCAGTTGAATTTGTCAGCTAGTGCCCAACAGTGGTTAGAAAAAAAACAGGCTGAGTTAGGAAGAAGACAAATTGGAAAACATGACACTCTGTCTGTGTAGAGTCCTGGTACACTCTGCTTCTTCAGTGCTATGAATAATTCTCATGCTCCTGTTTCAGAGTGGATATGTGAAGAGTGATAAAGGTGATCAGAATTATGGAGCAGCTTCCATGTGATAAAAGAAATATTATGTTCTTCAGCCTGAAGAAGAATCAGCTGACGGAGAATTTGATAGAGATCTACAGGACTGAGAATGACATGAAAAAGGTAAGTGGAAAATGAGTGTACCCTCTCCACATGTAAGAAATGAGCATCAAATGAAACTAATAGGGCAGTTCAAAACAAATTAAGCAATTTTTTTTTTTTCCACACTGAGATATTAAGTAAGTTGTGGAATTCCATTTCAGAGGCTGTTAAGGATGCTGAAAGTTGACATAGATTCAAAAGTGAACCAAACAAGTTCATGGAAGGAGAATCCATCCAAAGCTATTAAATAAAAACATGCCAACTCTGGATCAGAAAATCCCTGAGCCATAAATGAGTGGAAGCTGGGGAAGTATAAATAAGGTAAGTAGCATTTATATACTTTTTACCATAGCCACGCTTTTTTTTTTTTTTTTTGAGTTCAATGTAGCTACTACGATACTTAAAATTAAGCATGTGCTCAAGGTCTTTGCTGGTTCAATGCCTTTGTTTATAGCATATCTGTTTAGCCTGTTATTTTCAGGTTCAGGGTCATAGGAAATAAATCACTGTTTAGGAAAGGCAACAAAAGAAAACACAGCTTTTCCTTTCCTTTTTCTGGTGGGTAGTACTCTGCCTTCAGAGTCAATACCGAGTTCACAAACATGGTGTTAATGGACGGCTTTGCTGGAGCTGTCAGCATTCAGTCAGATAAGATATGACACTGGGATTTTGACCATTTGTGGTCATTAAAGTTCTCGTGTACTTATTATAGGATAGTGGAAATTAGCCCTGGTCTCCTGGTCTAATTCCAACTTATGCGTATCCTGCAGTTTGACTTGGATAGGTTCCTTTTTCACCCTTCAGTGTGTGCTGCTAGATAATGACTACAGTTTACTGAAGAACAGCACTGTAAAAACTCCATGTGGTAAAAAGTTCAACACAGATTATTTCTTGTCTAAC
>NC_134959.1:12907416-12939916 GCF_965638725.1 Aptenodytes patagonicus
AGTTGCTTGTCAAAAATGTTTTACTTTAAGGGGGAAAAAAAAAGCCAATAGCTCGCTCAACAGAGTAGTGCACTGCATGTTCTAGATGGACTCCTCTTTAGATTTGTGGCACATGGCCAAATCTGAAGGCAGCACATCTTCATTGTTGCTGGTTCTCATTCCTAGTGCTTAAACAACTCATGCAGGTTTTGACAGCTTTTTTTTTTGTAATATATTTACATAAACCACTTTATTGCAGTAGCATTTTTTCAATAGAAAACATAAATGTTGGGTTATGAAAAGTTGTTTGGTGTTTTTTTTATTTTTAAAGACCATACATGTGTTTTCTTCTTAGGAAAACTTAGAAATAACGTCCTGTTGGGAGAACTTTAGAAGTTACTTTATTATAAAATATGAATCAAAACACAGTAAAAACACAATAAAAAGAGTCGTTATCTCTTAGAGACGATTTAGAAAGTCAGCTGCATTCTTTCAGTAGTATGTAGTGTTGAATATGTGCAGAGAGATCATGACTGGAAGATGAAATTATCCCTACTGAAGAGCACTAGAAATATGTACAAAAATAACCTTTAATTAGATTTAAATATGATACGTACTCACTCTGCTGACTTTGGCTTTTATTGATTCTTTATAACGGGTTAAAAGTATAGGGTGATATCTCAGATCACCTTAGGTAGGGCTTTATGACTGCCTCAGGTCTCATTGTTAATATTCTTACAGCTATTTACCTCCATCAGTAATGAACAGGCTAACGGGTCAGCAAATCTGACTGTATACTGATCTCTCGGGATGATTTTCATTCAGTCTTCATCTGAAGCTGACTTTTGCGTGTGGCCTAAGTGATCTGAGTGTCTCTGTATGTAGAATAGTTGTCAGATATGTAACAAGGTAATCAGGAAGTTAGTTGTGTGCAAATTAAAAAAATACAAATTTTATATTAATGCAAGTATTATGTGCGCTACAGCATCCCTCAGAACAACTGCGTGAAGGGAAAGAAACATGGCTCTGTAATGCTAATGGTTACAGGACAGATTTTCAGCATAGTCCATCATCTGCAGCTGGAACTAGATTCTAAAACAGCAGAGATTCTACCTGTGCTCAGATACTGTTTGTCAAAACACATCAAGATTCCCAGAGGACTTCAGCATTTTGGGTGCTAAGCTTCTGTAGAAATTCAGCTGTAAATGTCACACTAGGAACATTTGAACATCAAGGACTTTAGTAAATTCTGCTTATACTTCGGTGAACGGAAGACTTTGACATTTTTACCCTAATTATAGGTACCAAGTACCTAAACATTTGACCAGAGAGCTTTTGAAAACCTTGCTTTAAAATATTTTCCGTTCAGGAGTGATTAGCCAATACAGATTTCAATTTAAGTTTTAATTAAGGCTTATTTGTTATGTACAGTATTAGCTTGCAACACTTTTTTTTTTAAAAAAGATGTTATCTTTATAGAATTGACTTATCTGGAAACTTAACATAAGCTTTCAAGCCCACAGAAAATATGGCGATGTGTTTCTGTTTAAAATATGTTTAAAAAAGTAATTCACTGTAAAATGTTTTTGCAGTAATACTTTAGAAATAATTTTGGATGTTTTAGATAAGAACCCCTTAATCCCTGACCCTAAAATCTAGATATACAAAAACTTATAGGAATACAGTTTCAGTGCTACTCAGTATTTTAGCCATGCAGTTCCCACATGACCTGATTACCACTTTGAAAACATCTGGGTTGAATAGCAGCAGGAACAAACATATCATTGCTAATGTATGAAATAGCCCTGGTCCTGCATATAAATGGACACAGAGTATCTGTTGACTTCAGCAGACATTTTGGATAGGGCAGGTACTTGGAACATTATAATTTTGTCTGTGAATGACTGTCGGAGTAGTTTTGCTGATCATAATACCTCAAAAATTTAATTTTTAAGAAGTGCCTGTCCAGTCAGTCTTGAATTTATTGAGATAATGAGTGGGTTTCTTTCAATGCAGTACTGTTCCGTGTGCTTTATGTAGATTGCATGGCTCTAATTAAATCCACGCAAGAGCTGTGCTTTATGCTGTTATTAAACAGAAGAGTGTTAAAATTGATTTAGCAGGCTTTAGAAACAGTTACTCTGGAGAGGTGATGTGACCAAGAGTCACCTGCTTCTGCAGAAATGGAACATGAATCCAATCTTCTCCCTAGCAGTTCTGGACTGATTAAAAAATAACCCCCATGTTTCATGTATCTCAGGTGCAGAGTGAGACTTCCAGGAAATCAGCTGAAGATTTACAAAGAGGAAAGAAAATTAGACTAAAAACAAGTGTAAAAAACCCAAAACCCATGTCATGTTGGAGGTTACAGGCAAGTGGTGTGAAAAGTTAAGAGGGTCTTTTGCAGTAAGTTAAGTATGAACTCAAACCCTTCGCTGTTCTGACAGCTGGTTATGCTTTAAATACATCTCATGGTGTATTAGTATATAGCGATCACTGCTCAGAGTGGTGGTCTGTTGGTCCATCACTATGGGTGGATAAAAAAAATCAAGGTGAAGGAACAGAACTATTTTCATATATGAGAGTTCCTTTATAGGACACCAGCTGGGTTGGGAGGAAAGAGAGGAGAGAATGAGCAGACACACTCTGGGTCAAGCCCTCATTGCTGATCCTAATATGAAACTATCTGGTCAGCTGGAGTAGTTGGGTGACTTGCTACTGGCAGCTTATTTCTGTTCCCTCTGGCATCTTCCCCGTGAGAAGAGAGCGCATGGGGGTAGCAGAAAGTAGAATGAGAAGATGCCTGAGGAGAGGATAGAAACCCTCACAGTTTCTCATCAGTCACATTTTCAAATGGATTTGAACATGGATTTGACACAGTGACTTAAAATTTTGGTATCTGTCTTACCTGTGGTGATTGCCACTTGCTGTGTCTAATGTTGATCAACTAGTTTGCAGTAGAGAAAATGAAAAGCAGAACTGAAAGAGAATGGAAGAGAGAGAAATGTGTGGGGAGAGCTGGAGAGAAATGAATAGAAGAAAGGAATACAGAAGAACGAAGGGAAGCTGAGGAGAAAAACGTTCCGAGAAAAGGAAGAGTAAAATAGAGGCAGCAATGAAAGAGAATTACAGCAGCAAAAATAGATTTAAATGACTTTAAAGGCACTGGTATATCTTTCTCTTGAAAGCATGGACACCTCTTAGTTGGTATACAAGGTACATAAAACTCAGTAGAGATTTTCTAGAGGAGAACCTGTGACTGCTAAGCTTGTAGGAGACAAAAATGGAGAAAGGTTACCACCAATAATACAGTAACCAAGAGTGTCCCTAGTTAAGCAAAAGGTAGAAGTGAGTACTGATGGAAATCTGCCTCTCAAGGAACAAGGGGAAATGCTGGGATATACTAGCTTGAGCCTTAAGAGGTTCGGCTTAGGGCTTGATCCAAAGTTCATGCTAATGGGTGAAAAGATTCTCCATTGGTGCTGAAGGTCTGTCAGGAAAACAATCCCTCCCTTTCTCTTCTCCCTACCAGTCATCCAAAGACCTCTATTAGAATTGATTTTTTCCCCGACTTTAATTTTTCTGTCCAAAGATGCTAGATGTATTCTGCACCTTGTGGCTGACTTGGAGGCCCCTCTGCTTCATGCCATGCATTGATGAACAAGGTATATGTGAATCCACAAGACTAAAAGCATGAGGGCAAAAATACAAGGAAATAATCCTGTTTTATCTGTAGTTCCATAGTTAGTATGTGAGAGTCTAAGCTCTCAAAGGAAAAAAAGCTTCCTTTTTACTTAAAGAGAAAAAGGAGATATTCTCTTGTAGTTAAAATGATTATAGCTGTGTTGAAGAAAAACACCAAACATTTTGAGACTTGATAATATGTGAATCAGCAACACTGGGAGAAGTGTCTGCAAGATGGTTTGAGTTTCAAGGACGTAAATGTACTTCATTGCTCTGATTTAGTCACCCTTGGTTGTTCAGGATGTAAGTGGGAACTGATCTCATTTAGGAAATCATTGAGAAGAGATGAGTCTGAGGACTTGATTCTATCTTATCTCAACACACCACAGTTAATAAAGGAAGGCAATTATTATGTTTTCTGGGGTGTACCCTCATCTGAGGCATTGTTAATAAACATTAAAGGGATAGTTCTTCAAAGATGTTTAAGCACCTAGCTCCCATTGATTTCAATAAAATGAGGCATCTAAGTGCCTTTAAAAATCTGACTTTAAGTGTCATCAGGAAAAAGTGAAGCAAAAGATAAGCAGGTTCTAAAAGAATAACAAGGGACTGCAGGCATATGATTCTGGTGTGCTCCTGGTTACTACATTTTATATGTATGGGATGTCTGCACATTACAAACCAAACAAAGACACAAACAAATGATCCCCACCTATGCTGCATGAAGCATCAAATTGCTATCACTTCTCTAGTCGTCTCTCAGACATCTTTTACGAAACATGCTGTATGGATTGAGATAAAAAGCAGGAAAACAACAAACCCAACAATATCCCCTCTGCTCCTTTCAGCCTCTCTGACATAGCCCCCCTCCCAGCGCCAGGCTTGCCCCTCCTTTTCCCTTCCCCAATGTACTCTGTGAGCTGGAGGGGTTTGTTCACCTGACTCTGTGTGACAAGTAAACACTTGGTCACAGCCCTAATTACAGATGCTTTTGTTACTCAAACATATTCTTTCAGTTAGAGGAAAATACCGTGCTCTCAAGATTAGCCTTATCGAGAAGGTACAGTATGTATGACATAGTCCCAATGTGATAAATAGATAGATAGATAGACAGGCAGTGGCAAAAAAATGTTAACATTTTCTTTTTCTTCTTTGAGGGAAAAGTCCTGAACTAAAAACCATCATGTTGGTTTGTCACTATCTTGTCAGGTTTGTTGCATTTTAATACAAAACAGAAAGTGCGAGGAAGGAGGTTGCCTTGCTGTTTATGTTTCTTTCAGGGTTAAGCCAACTATGCTGCTCACCTACTTCTTGATAAATATCGCTCAGTTACTTCTCTTTGGGATAAAGTAAATGAAAACAAATCCTCCAGAGATGATAATTCCCAAAGAAGAGATTTTAAAATTTCAAGGCTAAACTAAAATTTAAAATTATTTTCCTAGGTTTCCGACCTAGATTCCCTGTCTTACTCTCAGTGCATTTGTCCTTTTAAAAGAACCAATATGTTTGTATAACTGATGTGAAACAAGCTTGACTCCAAAAAGATTTAACTTAATATCTGGCTAAGCATTCAGAGGGTAGTCCATCTGTAGAATGTACATTAAGGACCCTGGCTGGAGCGCAGCTAGTCATGTATGATATCAGGCACACAAATGTGACATGATGCCCATATACTCTTGAGCATAATTCAAAGTGCCATGAAGCTCTATGGGTAGAGAAGCTATAAACACAGTTGTCACAAATGAGAAAGACTACAGGGTTATATTCAGACTGAAGAATGAGGAAGCATTAGAACCAGCCATCACGTCTTAATGAAATTGTTAATTAGGATATTATGGAATTCATAGCTAAAGATAATATCTGTCCAGCAACTTTGCAGCACGCTTTTAATTAACTATTTCTTCTCCAAAATCTAAGGCAGACTCAAAAGTTGTGCAGACAGCCCTTTGTAAATGTACAAATACAATCAAAATGTCGTTAGTTTTTTCACAGTGGATTTTTTAAATCTTTTTTTTCTTTCTAAACAGACCAGCACAGAACATGTGATTATCTGCTGCTTATAGGAATAAGTACACATTTAATCTACATAATCATCAGTCTTTCTTTATGTAAAAATGATTAGTAAATAGGGTTTTTAAGCAACTGTTTAGATTAGGCATTGGCATAATAGATTAACTTATTTCTAAAACACTTGATTTTATCACTCTGCCTAATGATTTGTCTCATGATTTATTGGCTAATATGATGAATCATGTTAGATTTATTGTTTATCTTATAAATAGTGCAACAAATCATTAAACAGTGATAAAACCCAGCAGTTTCACAAGAAAGTCTACCTATGTGGTCTTCATGTGCAACGTGCTTGTGTTGTACAATAATTTGATGGTTCTGTTTTCAGTTTTATGGTATCAGGTGAATAGGCATCTCTGTTTAAATTAAATGGTTTTACAAAATAATAGTGAAGTCATAATCTTATACTCCAGCTATATTTATTTTATACAGAAAAATAAAGCCTAATGTCTGTCGCATGGTAAATTTGTGAATTTATTCACAATAATAAATGTAATATTCTTTCTTAAAAACACTTTAAATATAATGGCAGTTTTTCATATTTTAACATGTCAGCTGTGTTTTTCTCGCTATGGTTTCATGCTGCAGTTGACAAAAATGTTGCTTCTGTCCTAGTAATTTTAGAGATCTGAGCCCATCTCATTAAGTAGCTCAGCTGAAAGGCTAGTGTGGGATATTGGTGAACTGAATATATGAAATTTGGCATTCAGATAATGGGAGTGGTCATTTTTTTTCTTGAGACATAATGGCTTTTTCTTGAGACATAATGGCTTCTCTTGTTGCAGACATAGCTGAGTCTGCCTGTATACATTAGGGATGAAAGGACAGAAAATAGAAGTAATATTCTCGAAAATTCCCTGAGGTCACCAGTGGGTTAGGATAGACGTGGTCATGATGATATTATACTCTGCAGTAGTAGATTTGCAGTATTGTAAATTGAATTATTTGGACTGTAATGGTCAACTTTTATTGCTACCTGGGCCATTTACCTTCTTTTGATCTCAAGGTATTGCCACACCCTGTCGTCCCTCACCTGTTGCAGAAAAGCTTATCGTGCATCCATTAGATCCATCATTTCATACACAGTACCCCCCGCAATACCTGTTAATGTAGGGCATGCTCAGGATGGCTGATCAGCACTTTCAAAATCCAGTACATTCTGGAAACATCAGTCTTTCATTGTACATCCTCAGACACAGAGTACTGAGCTGGTGACGTACAGCTGTGCTACACCCACACAACAGTAGCAGATTTGTATGGCACATGCGGCATGCGTAATATTTGTGCACAGCCTATTAGTTCTGCACAAGCACAGGGCTGTGACACAGGAGGTGGCAGAGAAAAACAGCACCTGAGAGCAGAGTGCTCAGGTTGTCCCTGATAGTCCTATTGCCCTGGATAAAAAGGGTCAATGGGAATGGGATGTGGGCCAAATGCCATATCCTACCTGGACAGCTGCATGGTGCCTGAGGCTGTAGTTGGGCACCTTTGTTACACATTTTCTTTTTTTGGTACAAGAACTTGGTGTGTTTAGGAGGAGACAAAATGGGATGAGCAAGAAGATTAAACAAAAGATCAAAGAGTAAACCTCTGACAAGTTTTTAACAAGTCCAGCTCTCCTTTGGCCACCATTATGTCAGCAGTGTTGGTTACTCGGTTCATTTGTTTTGCACAACAGTAAATTATAAGGAGTTTAGTGATTGATTACTTGTATCTTTGTCATAGGTACTGTGCAACCTGGGCGCTCGGACTTGCCTCCTATGCCAGGTGCTTGTTTGGCTACTTGTTCTAGTCTTTAAAAGAGCCTGAACACAAATTGGCAGAATCTGTGCAGCAAGACTGTGAAAATCATCTCCAGTGATCCAGCAAGCAGAAGAAGTCCTGCTCCTTGTCACTGCGATTATGGAGATGTGGGAAGCAGGTATCCATGTCTGGCATGGCCTAACGAAGTAAATGTGCCTTGTTTGTTAACTAACTGAGCATGTCCCTTCAGTGTCCGGCTAGTAATTCCTCCTCTCATGTTTTTAGAGGGAAATTGCCACAGTGCGTAAGATGCATGAGATGCACTGTGTTCTTTCTGTGTTTTGGATGTCTGTTTTATTTGTAGAAGAGCACTGAGCACAGCTCAACAGCTTACCAGTCTCGGGCAACTGTAGACTTTTAAAAATGTGTGGAAATATTACATGAGTCTTTTCCGTATTACTCCGATCTAGCCGTCTCTGGCCTCTTTGTAACTTATTGGTAATGCACTTAATGAAAAGGAGAAGAAGCAACAACAGATAGGAGACTTTGAAGGCTGGAAAGAAATAAAGCTTCTAGGGCTACTCTTAAGGGAAAACTGAAAATGTTTGTGGGTCAAAGTCTGGAAAAAATCAAGTTAATTGAAAGGTAGGCAGTAAATGAGATGGCTATTTAGGATTGTGATTTTGGTGAGTCCGATTATTAAATCCAGGAAGACAGTCCTAATGACAGAGGCCAGCAAAGAAAATGTGCTTTTGTGTGCATGTGTTAGTCCATGTGTGTATGAGTATCACGAATTTGTCCTTTGGTATAGTGCTCTTCCTTGGATGAATGCACCCTATTTTGCATTAGCAGAGAAAGTAAAGCTGTGGGTCTTTTAAGTCTCCAGTGTAATCCCAGGCAGCGCTACCACTAATTTTCCTCCAGACGAGCCTGTTAGTCCTCAATGTGTTTCCAAAGAAATATTCTTGTTTTCCTTAGAGGAATCTCTTGGGAAAGTTTCTTGGAATTGCTCTAGATCTGGAGGTAGAACTATGGAAGAGGAGGAAAACAAAATGAAAATGCTGGATTAAAGGAAAAGGGCTTTAAAGGAATAAAAGTTATCATTTGACACAGAAGGAGGAAGTGGTTTATTATACTGGACCAAACAGCTAGGAAGACCCTACTTTATAAATGCTGACATAGGCTTATCTCAAACCAGGGTAAAGGTTATTGCATTAAAGGTTTAAAACCTAGGAAATTCATGTTCCTAGAGTGAGTGCATAAATCTGAGACATTTTTAATCTCACTATGTAAATAAATCTCTTCAGAAAAATAAAATCGTATTGCTTTGAGTCACTTGCCATAAACCCTTTTGATTTGATTTTGATTGATAGCTGTATCCCTTGCATTAGAACTTTTTAAAAAAGTTTTAAGGTAATTACTCACTCCTCCTGGGTGATGCAAAGTTTTTGAACTTGCAAGGATTTGTTACTCGTATAAAATATAACTTGCAGATATTTTTATATTATAATTACATTTTGCCTTTATCTTTCATAGCATTTGTTCATCTTTCATGCCATATTTTCAAACTCTGCAATGTGACTGATGCAGTAAGTGCAGTTAATTTTAATTCTGATTTTTGGGGCTGGATTTGTCAATCAATACTGTTCACTGGAGTAATTCAGTAACTGTCTCTAATTTCTTCACCTTTTTTTCTTTTTCTTTCTCTTTTACTTAATAATTTAGAAATGAAAGTTCTCCAACAGCTACCTGTCAATTTGAAGTTTGGTGTTCATAAATTGAAGGATGAGTGCCTGTTGTTTGCATCACACACAAACACAGCCCTAGTTTGGCAACAGTGATTGTCAGTAGACTGCCGTTATTAAGTCTTTGCTCTTACCCCCATTCAATAGGCAGCCAAGATGCCAAAAAACAGAACAAGCTGCATCTTCAAGAAATAAAAGCACACAGGGAGCACGGGTAACCAGCAGTACATGCTCCAAACCAGACAGATCAAATTAATTTTGTGGAGAGGACTGGATTATATAAACACATTACATATGCCAGATATCAATGTAGGACATTATTCTCCCTTATTCACAGGAGATTCTGCTAGTGTCAATAAGAGGTTTACAGAAAGATGTAAAGTGTCATCATCAAGTAGTAACTAATGTTTTAGTTAGCACCATTATTATTTCATATACAGTGTTACCTGATGGGAAAAATCCATTAACTTTAAAACCGCAGTTGTGTGCTCTGTATTTCTCCTTGTTTGTTGTCCTTTCAACTTCCCTATCAGCTTTTAACATCAATCAACAAATTCATCCTTTTCCAGATGAATAACGATCACCCGCTGACTGGCATATCTGTCTGGATAACAAGAAATGTAGCAAAGCTAATCCCGTGGCACCTCTGTTATCTAGGGCACGCATCTCGGATATTCAGGGGAAACATCTAGAACAGGTAAATTAAAATGATACCACAGTTAACCTAAATATTCCTAGTTCTTTTACTATCAGTTATGTCCTAGTACAGGAACTCAACATTTCTAATATCCACCTACTATGTACTACGGCCCTTCCAGACCCCAGCCTCCCCTAGCTGCACGTGCAGAAGCTCTGTATGTTAGGCCTGTAATTCAGAAAGATGATCCCTTTTTTCTGTACAACCAAAATTATGGACTTGCCATCTCAGTGAAGATAACAAGAACTGACTGGCCTAAATTGGACTCGTATTCTTAGTGCTTTTTTGGCAACGATGTTCCCGTCCCTCAGAAATAGCCCACATTCCATTCCTCGTTACTCAACATCAGCGTCGGGGTAGATGTGTCCCAAATGCAGTGGCTTCCCAAACATCTACAGTGATGCAATGATGAACACTGCTGATAATGTCAGCTGTCTGGAAACCGTCTCTCCCCAGCAGTTCCCCTGCCCTGATCCCGCAGTAGGTGGCTGGATGCATCCCTGCTTCTTCCAGCAGACTGAAGATTTTTCTTGCATGCAAACCCTGCCCCTTGTGCAGCTTGGCTGAAAGCATTCCTTGAAAATAAAACAAGCCTGTTTTCATCCATCAGGCTGGAAAATACCGTTGCAACATGGCATCGCTGAGGTTCCTGCAGCACCTTTTTCCAGTAGCTTGCTAGAAGTCCTCGTTTGTACACAGTAGCCTTATGTTGGCCACCAGCATGACAGCCATAGCTATACTTCTCCATCTTCTAAAAACCGTCCAAACACAGCTCCCTCCCTGTCTCAGGTTCTAGTAGAGTTTTTTGTTGTCTATAAAGATAAGCCTGAAAGACTGCTCTCTGAAACTTTGTTTAGACTGTAAAACAACTTTTTAACTCTCTGGCTGGTCACCAGAGGACTTGCGGTCGGGGGTGCAGCCTGCCCAGTCCCACCATTTCTCCATGTGATATCCAGAGTGGTACTTTTACTACGTTCACACTTGGTCTGAGCTCTTTTTAATTTTTTTTCCCTCTCTCTGAAAGTAGAAATAGTTATTTAATAAATATCCAAGTAGGTTCTAGCTTTAAGGATGACATGCATTTAATGTGGCTTATGCTGTATTATCCTTGCTTAACTTTGAGCTTTTGATTTAGCATTCTAGTTTAGCAGTGGTATTCCACAGGGGATATTGTTGGTTTCCAAATCTTTTGTCAGAGTAATTGAGCATAACATCTTTGCAGGTTTGTGTTTCAAAAGATGCATTATCTTTTCTTGTCCATTTGTTGTATCCAAGCTACTCAAAACTTTTAGCTTTACGGATCCTTTGAAAGAATTTGAGTTTTAGGGCTGATAATTTATGTTTCTGCTGAATTTGCAACTCTGCATGTGATGATTAATACACTTCTCTCCATAAATAAGAAAAGATGGTATCTGTGAATTGGTAACAAAACAGAAGAATTTCATTAAATTCTGTATTTTGCAAGAGACTTCCATCCTTTTAATTCTTTATAAATTAAACATCTTCCATGTCTGGCTGGCTGAAGAATGAATGTCACATATAAGATATCTCCCTTAAATATTTTCTTGAAAGTAATCTATATGATTTACAACATATTGCAATTAACATTGACCTTTTGTCTGCTTCAAAAGAATGTGAGAAACAGTTTTTCTGACATCAAAGAGATTTTCTAAATTTCCAAAAATATTCCTGATGAAAGTTGCTCTGACTGGGAAAAATATGTCACCTTCATTTAAAAGTTACGGCACACTTGATAGATTGTCTGCCTCTTTCCAAACCTTAGTTCATGCACGAAAGTGGATTTAAAAAGACACTTACAAATAATCATCTTTTAAAAAATGCAGATCTTCAGAAGTCAAAATTAAGAATCCTGTATTTATCTTTTAAGATCAACTAACAATTTTTTTAAAATCTGGAGGCTGCTATTCACTCTCCCAATTCTTTCCAGCCACTTAATTGCCACCCTGCAGCTGCAGTTAAGATTTCAATAAATTTGGTCCCCTTTTACATTCAAAATGAAAAAAATTAATAAAGTTCAGTTTTCACAAATGTCTATATTCAACTTTATTTTACAGATTATTTATATCAATATATTTTAGACCTATGGACAGTTTGCCAAATATTTGCTATAAATATAGCTCCCAATATTCATTATTCACTCTGAACGTGGAATGGCATTGTATTGCTTCTGATTGTTCCCTAGAGCTCCTGTCAAGTTTTCAAGATGACCATGTAAAATCTTACGGTAGAGGTTTATTTCTTAAAAATACCTTTTTTTTTTTTTTTTTTTTAACCAACAGTTACCTATGAAAATGTTTGTGGAAAGCAGATAAAAGGTCTGTGAATAGGATCAAATTCTTTAACATAGTAAGATGTAGAGTCCTGCTCCTCTTTATTTGCTTACTCTTTGCTCTTCACTGCTTTGGTCCCCTTCTAAGGGTTGGGAAGGCTGCTCTGGCCACAGTGTCCTGTCAATACATGACAAGTTCAAGTGGTGTCCCTCTGGGCACTTGGCTGGAGCAGGCTCTCTTTGTAGCAGCCCTGACTTTGATGGCAAAGTATTAACTGTTTGGTTGAGGGGAGGGGAGGAGAGATCAGAGCACGAGTTAGGCCAGCTGCCAGCCACACTAAAATTACTTCTGTAACCACTCCAATATGTGTACCAGAATTTAGGGACTCCGATATATTCAGACAGAACAGTTTTACGCAAAGGGTAGTTGAAATACAGTCTGGAACAAACTGCCGAAGTCAGCAGTAGAAGCAAATAGTGTAAATCAGTTCAAGGAGGAGTTTTTGAAGAAGGCAGGGGGAAGAGCATAGAGCCACTAGCTAGAAGTTCAAGTTTCAGATGATGAAACACAGATTAATTTGTATTTCCTGAGGTTATGAGGTCAGGTCTTCATGGACCATACCATCCTCTTTGGGCTGTTAAATGTTCGTATGTACTTTTGTGCTGCATTTCATTCTCTTTGAGTTTGGAGTGATGCTTCCCCCCCCCCCCCCCCCTCTTGCTCGTACAGTCTCTTTAGATAACGTCTTGCAGAGTGGAATGCATACCATAGAAACTCTGTTTCCTAGCAGATCAGTGAACTTCACCAAAGTCAGCGTAATCATTTAGTTACAGTGATATAATCAAGGTACACTTTTCAGTTTATAGGCATATAAATTTGCATGCATTGTGTTGTTTCCTGGGAAGGACCTCCAGACCATGATACAATATTTATGTCTACACTGCAACGGTAAAGAAATCTTAGCTATGAAATCAAACACGGAAGTGTTTTAGCTGTTTCAGGGTGCCACTAATCTCAGCACTGTCATGCTGATGTGATGAAAGGTGTACATCACAAGAGGGGTCAGAACAGAAACCTGGGGGGGAACAAATCCACTTTACTACTTTTCAGTGATGAACCTGTATTTTGTCCTTGTGGCCAGTGACATGTTCTCGTTGAGAAGAGAAATCCTGCCATGAAGCATTTTGATCTTTATTTTTTTAATTTCAGTAAGTCCATAAACATAATTGTGCATGTAACAGAGTCACTTTACCTTCTCCCACATATGCCACCCAATTACACTGCTCTCTTGCTGGAGTCCTGAGCTAACTCCCCTGAACCTACAGGTGTCCTTCTTTTAAAAGGCTTACGAAAGCAGCGATGGGCCTGATTCTGCAAGGTGTTGTGCTCCATAAACTTCATGTCATGTCAGCATAAGCTGAAATTTTTCCACAGCTTGCTGGATCAGGCTTTGCCTTGAATTTTACCTAGATTTTTTTTTTTTAAAAATAGATAAGCATCTTAAATGACATAGATTGCCATTACTAATATTACATGAGGAAAGTGGTTTGTATTTTATTTCCATCTTCAGTTTGTAAGTCATAGATTGTGCTAGGTAACTTGTTTATGTGATGTTTTCAGTAGAAATTTTTCAAATGTACAAGTTTCTCCTTTTTTAATTATTGTTTATTGCTGCTCTGATAAGAAAAACACAAATGTCTGTTGTTTATTTTGATGCAAGTAAGAACCCAAAATACAGATTCTTACTGAGATTCCTTGTGCCTTGGGTTTCTTGCTTAAAGTAACATTTATTTCACTGAGATTTCTGTGATTATTTCCAATACCTTCTGCCTCAGCATAACATTAAAAAATGATCTCTGTTCATTCATTACTGTACCTATTGGTGTAGTAAAAGAGCATAAAATACCTCTTAATTCTTCCCACTTTCTTCCTGCACTCACAACCCTGTTGGAAATCAGAAGTGCAGTTCCATAACAAAGAAAAATAATAAGAAAATTAACTGAACTTTGTAAATGACCAGAAAGGTTTGGTTCTTCCTTCACAGAAATTCATAACCTGTGCCAGCACAATCTCTGTTCCCTGCTTCTCAGCCGTAGATGTGCTGGTATTGTGCTTAAAGCCCAACAGAGCAGTAGCAACAAGACAGAGCTGCCCTTACAGAAACATAGCAGCCAGATGATTGGATCCCATTTCCCACAGGTTTCCAAGTCTGCAACTGAAAATGTCTTGTAACTCTATTAGGAAAGACCTACGATGATCAATAGAAGCAACAAGGCCACACAAGTATGTCTCAGAGCACAATGAAAATTGCACATCCCGTGGTGCTCAAGGGACTTAATATTTTTCAGTGATTTTCTCACCCCATCCCTTGCCCTTGATTACGGAGCAGTTCTTCTGTCTCATGCAGCTTTATTGTGAAATGTAACTGGACTTGTTCATTATCATAGTTTACTCAAAAAATCAGTTCTGTACCTTTCCTAAGGTTTTAGGTAATACAGATTTTTTTTTTTTTTTAAAGTTTTCTTTAACTTTGTAAAGATTGGTTTATATTTTGAAGTGGCATTCTGCAGCTTCAAAGAGAGGATGTCTGCACTGGTGAGACAAGAGAGCAGCAGTCCCTTACCCATCTCTCTTGTTAGAGACAAGAGGGCCAAGGTCAGGAGTTAGGGGTATGGTTTCGCTGGAGCTGACTGGTGGTGGACCCAAGGATTCAATGTAGTGAATCAGGGCTGTGAGCTGACAGATCACTCCCCCACATTGTTCTGAGCTGGGTGGATCTGAGATGACATGGAAATGACGTTGGTATTTAGCTACAGACACCTGACCAGAACAGCATTTTTGTGGCTTCAGTTAATATGGTCTCCCTCTCTCTCTGATATTAGAGAGAGAACTGGATCCTCATTTTGGGTGGAAGGAGAAGGGGAAGTGATCCATGCTATTTATTAATGCCTTTTGTACAGCTGTTTATTTTCTATAGAGTTAATTTCCCAGTTATTCCAGGGCTGAACCCTAATAGCTGACTAGGATAGAAATTCCAATACGAGAAGGTAACTGACATTCCCCACCTCTGAATCCTTCTATGAAATGAATATGATGGAGTCCTAAGAATGAGGTGAAAAATCCTCTGAGGTGTTCTGGGAAGCTGAAGAGGCTGTTTTGCTAGACAGAGATGATCACAGAAGGCATGGTGAACTGCAGCACAACAGTAATTACTGCAGGATTCCCAGGTAAACTCATAAAGTTGTATCCCACCGAAAACGTCTTTCAAATATCCTTTTTCTTCTCTGCATGACTGGGGCAATTAGTAATGGGGATGCAAAGATTCAATTAGATTAAGAACACTGTTTAAAAATTTGAATGATTATCTGGAACTTCGATTAATTATGGATCAGAAAAATATCTGTGATGATCTTTCACAACCGCTTTTCTTCATTTTTTGGTGATTAACCATCTGTGGATAACCAGCAACAAAGGATTTGATCCCACAGATTTAAGCTCTGATGTGGTCTCATGGAAATTAGTTTCTCAACAACTGTCAGAACTGGGTCTTATTTTAGTGACAACTAAGAGACTGCTTTTTCTATTACATAATTATTTTTGGTTTGCTGTTATGCACCCCTACAATGTATTGTTGAAAACTTTTTTTTTTCCTTTTTTAATGTGAGAAAAACAAAACACTTGCTTTGAGGTGTACAGGGAGTCTTTTATAGACAGTGTATTTAGCTCACAGCACATGAAAAAATGACTACTTGACTAGGTTAGCTTTGGGTACCCTCAGGCTTTTTGAGATTAGTTTTAGATTCATATGCTATGGTCACTCATTGACCAAGCTGTTTCAACCCTTATACATATCCAGCAAAGGATCATTTCCCTCGGGCATGGTTTTCTTTCAATCATATTTAGCAAAACCATTAAACACACTTGGGACCTGCACTGAGGAGAGAAACAACTTTATATGTACACAATTCAAAACAATTTTCTTCTTCAGGAAGAAGAAAAAAACTTGGTTAAGTCTCAATTTGTCAAGACTTAAGTTTGGTGCACCCTGAAAGGGTTCTGTATAACTTCCCCTGCAATTAAATTACTTTTGCATTATTTCTAGTAATTTTGCCAATATTTTTAAAGTTGATGCAAAGATGCTTTATTCCTAAGCAAACAGAAAAATGGAATATTTCTTATTTTTATTTCCAAGAGTGTTTGACAGTGATACAGTAGTGGGACGGGAAGCAAATGATACATTGATTACTTTTTATCTTTTTAATAGCCTTTACTTTAGCAACCAAATTTTATTTTTCAACAAATCCTAAAACCATAAGGTTTTCAGCTTTGATGTTTTTTAAAGAGAGTTCTTAACACACACACCCACACCCCCACACACCCCCCGCGCCCCATACTTCAGAGCAGATGAGCATCCACAATGGTGGATGAAGAGTCTCTGTAGAGAAAGGGTGCAAAGCAGAGTGGTTGGATGTCTCTGACTATGGCATTTAGCTGTGCCAGGTTTCTGATCCCCTACTTAGCTTCCTTCATGTGCAAAGTCATATTGGCTCCAGTTCAGTGAAATTCAACGCAGGAAGAGTAAGCGTTCACACATGAAGACTATTTGTAGGACTTGTTACTGGACCCTAAATTTGGAATTGGGAAGTGTTCCCAGATGGCCTATAAAGTGAGTATTTTTGGCTCTTAACTGAGAAAGATTCACATTAAATTCAACGAGTTCTCTTTATTAAACATATCTTGGCCCATGGTTTATAGAAAATACTCTTCACTTGAACAGTGTAGCTTTGAATAGAGTAGAAATGCATGTGAGAAGGAGGTGTTGGGGTTTTTTGTATGCTGTCTGTGGGTGTATTTCCCTATGTGCAGAGTTATTGTTTGTGGGAGAACGGGGGGAATTCTTTTTCCTCATACGGTTATCTATTTTGGGTGGGTGTCTAAGAAGAATTGTCTCCCAAATTATCTGAGAAGTAAATTACGCTCTCCCTTCAAGATCTATCTTAATTCAAATGCCGTGTCTGACAGGTTTCACTTAGGAGTTCAGATTCACCACTGCACTTTGACTGCTCAAACCAGAAATCTCTGGTGACACTCCCTCTGCTTACTCTGGCTGGCTTTTACTTGAACTCTCTTGGATCTTTTTACACATGAAGGCATTTGTACATATTCACTTCCCCCCCCTTCTTTCTCTGTATGGAGATCACCTGAACTGCTTAAATCTTTTTATTTAATTTTCATTTCTTTTCTGATAGGAGTGGAATCCCTTAGATTTATATTAAAGATGCCATGATATATCTATAAGGTCTTCTATAGTCAGATTTGGAATTTTTACAGGTGTCTTTCTTTAGATAGTATCAGTGATATTCATGTAGAATTGTTTTTCTGTAATCATACATCTTTGGTTACTGCAGGTATTTACAGTCTTGTGCATTGAGCTGTAAACATGGGGGTAAGACAGACTTTCTTCTTTGAGGTGGGACCAAAATGGATAGATATCTGAGCAGTTATTTAGTTCTACAGTTTTTTCCTTTTCACAACTGTCTTGATGTTCATCATAACTGCTAAAACTCAGAATGAAAGGTAAATTGCAGACCTAATTTTTGCTAAGTCATTTTTAAAATGCCCCTAACCTTTGATACTCCACTAAGTTGACTGGAATTTTAATTTGCTTTTTTCTGTCTCCCTGGCAACTTTGAATGGAGGAGTCCTGCTTGAGAAGCTCGTGAAAAACAGCCTTGGACCTGTAGAACTCCAGGAATAACACTAGTTTTTAAATCTCCTATTTCTGATTATGTTTCCTATCTTATTAAATTAGCATTAGGTTTTAAAACATCAGACTGCCCTTTTTTAAGTTCTTATCTTGCTTCATA
This sequence comes from Aptenodytes patagonicus, assembly GCF_965638725.1. Classification (NCBI taxonomy): domain Eukaryota; kingdom Metazoa; phylum Chordata; class Aves; order Sphenisciformes; family Spheniscidae; genus Aptenodytes; species Aptenodytes patagonicus. The sequence goes on from NC_134959.1 coordinate 12,925,493, forward strand.
GAATCATAGAATCATTAAGGTTGGAAAAGACCTCTAAGATTGAGTTCAACTGTCAGCCCAACACCACCGTGCCCACTAAACCATGTCCCTAAACACCACATCTACACGTCTTTTAAATACCTCCAGGGATGGTGACTCCACCACTTCCCTGGGCAGCCTGGTCCAATGTTTAACCACTCTTCCAGTAAAGAAATTTTTCCTCACATCCAATCTAAACTTCCCCTGGTGCAACTTGAGGCCATTTCCTCTTGTCCTATCGCTTGTTACTTGGGAGAAGAGACCGACACCCACCTCGCTACAACCTCCTTTCAGGTAGTTGTAGAGAGTGATGAGGTCTCCCCTCAGCCTCCTTTTCTCCAGGCTAAACAACCCCAGTTCCCTCAGCCGCTCCTCATCAGACTTGTTCTCCAGACCCCTCACCAGCCTCGTTGCCCTTCTCTGGACACGCTCCAGCACCTCGACGTCTTTCTTGTAGTGAGGGGCCCAAAACTGAACACAGGATTCGAGGTGCGGCCTCACCAGTGCTGAGTACAGGGGCACAATCACTTCCCTACTCCTGCTGGCCATGCTATTTCTGATACGAGCCAGGATGCCATTGGCCTTCTTGGCCACCTGGGCACACTGCTGGCTCATGTTCAGCCGGCTGTCAACCAGCACCCCCAGGTCCTTTTCTGCCAGGCAGCTTTCCAGCCACTCTTCCCCAAGCCTGTAGCGCTGCATGGGGTTGTTGTGGCCAAAGTGCAGGACCCGGCACTTGGCCTTGTTGAATCTCATACAGTTGGCCTCGGCCCATCGATCCAGCCTGTCCAGGTCCCTCTGCAGAGCCTTCCTACCCTCGAGCAGATCAACACTCCTGCCCAACTTGGTGTCGTCTGCATGTAATGCCATTCTGGACCAAACAGAGACTGAACCAAATTTTGGGAACTGCTCATTAATTTTTGGATGTTTCCCTTTCTCACAGCATCAGAGTAACCAAGTTGCTCCTTTGTCAAGGCTTGTTGAGCAATTGCCTAAGATCACAGTCTATCTGTTAATATAACTAACTACAGTGCAGTTTTAAGGCCTCTAATTTTAGTCTTCTATGATTCCTCTTCTCAATTGTGCATCTTGTCATCTTCAGCTATTAGAAATTCTAAATTTCAGCATTGAAAGTTCTAAACTATCTCTTCTAGTAGTATTTCATTAATGCTTTGTGATTTAGTATTCCATTGTATGAAAAAGTCGTAAGACATTACAGTGTGAAAAGTACTGTATAAGTTTTATTGTATTGTTTACTTCTTGCCTGTTAGGCAGCAGCAGCGCTTACTTCCTGTTGATTTTCCAGCAGTGAAAATTAGAGATATTTTTATTACAGGTAAAATAATTAGTGGTTTATGTGAAAATGAATACAATTTATGTGTGTTCGGTTATGCAGAATATCAGAATTTTTTAACCATATTTTCAGTTTCTGGCAGCTAGAAAAATATATTATTCAGAATTTCATCCTTTTAACTATAAATTAACACATTTGGATTTATTTCCTGGAATTTCCATAGTACACATGGTAGGCTACAGCACGCATATTGTCTCTGAAGAGGCCTCATATCTTCTGAAAATATTAAATGGTTTAGAGAATTTAAGAAGAAAACTCAAAGCGAAGGTAATGGCCTAAATGCTCCCTACATGTGCACCTGAAATAAGTGACTTAAAATGTCGTCAGGTTTGAATTTCTTAAGGGTGACAAAGCTTAGTTCTGCTGAGTGATGTGATCACCCAGTGACAGCACCTTTGCCTTCACGCCACGGTACTGATTTTGCATCTTCCAAAGGCAGATCCTGATGTCCTTTTTTTTTTTCAGGTACAATATCACAGGATTTAAATTGCTGACAGAAACTTCCTGATGACCTTTGTGCTTCCAGTTTGTAAACTGGCAAGATTTCTACACTGTACAGTCATAAAAAGCTTTTTTGTGTAGATCGCTACTCTCATATATGAACAGGTTCCTAGTCTCCTCCAGCACCACCTGTAGTCAACAGAGAAAGGAGCTCCTGCAGAGAGTAACTCGAAGCACCTACATTCGGTTCCTGCTCTGAATCATCTGGAAGAGGATTCCTCTCTCCGGTCACTCTAGTCTAGAAACCAACTGACTAAGCAAGGTGCCCAAAGTTGAGCTGTATGAATGATTTGTTCATGGTTCATGACAGTTGACTTCAAAACTGTTGTTTAGTGAACTTCCCTAGGGAAAAATATTGACCCAAATCTTGTTTAAGACTTAACACGGAGATATTTTATGGATGTCTGAGTTGAATAGAGTTCAGGCAGAATTTTTTCCCCATGTGTTCGTGTGAAACAGGAATCTGAATTCAGTCACATCTACTTCCCAACAGTTTGGGCTTCTAGAAATTAGCACATGGAATAATCCCATGTTATGGGGTAGATTTTTAATGTTCCCTGCAATTAAAGTAGTCCTGTGTTACATTCAAGCAAAAACTATGCTTTGGCAGTGTGGTGAAACATTAGAGAATTCTCCTCAAATTAGTTACAGAAATTGAATGACAGGACAAATTAAAAAGAGGCAGGAGGGGGTGAAATATTTTATTTTTAAAATACTCCATGAAGACAAACATGTAGTAAATTAGCAAGTGTGCTGTCACAGTTATTCATGGAAACACATTTGGAAAAAAACATGGGGTTGGTTTGTTTATTATTTGGCAGAATTTTCCAGTGTTTTGTCAGTTTTCCACAGGCCGCTGTGCATAGAGCTCCTTGGGTGGATCACCAGAAATCTTTGAGGAAGCCTTCAGAAATGATGAACCAGACATGGAGGAATGCAGCCAGAGTGACACTGCAAGGCAACAAGCTCAAAGCTGGACATTCCGTTTGAAAACCTTTCCACCCCAAAGGCATAATTTTGAGCGGCACATGTATGAAGTGGGAGAATTATAGGGATCCATGGATCTACCTGCACCTACTCCTGGATACTTCAAAAGCTGCAGTTAAAAGTGCAAACCAAACTTCCTTTGCATTTACAGCAGGTGGTATTAATTTATGTCATTTAGATTAATAGCAGTTGTTGTTTAACAATAGCTGTTGATAAACTAGCATTGTTATAACAATATGCAAAAAACCTGCATCTAAACTTGGGGGGGGCGGGGGGCGGGGAGAGCAGCCAAATGCTCCACCCTGTTTTTCATATATATATATATATATGTATGTGTATGTATTCCTCTGTCCACCCACAGAAATGATAACTTCAGTATGTTTATTGGGAGTGGTGAAAAACAGCCACTTGCAAATTTAGTGAGACAAGGAACAAAAGATTGGAGCTGTATAATTTTTTAAATATTGCTTCCAACCACAGTGTAAGTGTTAGAAAGGAGGGGGAAGCTTTTTTGGGAAACGGATTGGGTTTTATTGCAATAAACGCTTCTGGCTCAGAGACATCCATAGTTTAACCTGGTAATCTGTGAGAAGTAGAAGGGCATGTGCTGGCAGAAGAGAGCAGAGCTGTGAAAAGGATCTGTCCTTAGGACCTGTCTATCTTTCTGTTCATAATAAAAGCAGGAGAAAAAAGAAGCAGTGTTATCAGTACACTTCTGCAAGTGAATTAGCTAGCACAGATTTGATAAAGCTTATAAACCCTCTAGAGCAACCGTGACAGTTTGCTGGCTTGGGCTTTGTCTGCTGCCAGTTACTCCTTGCTAGTGGCACTCTTTATTTATGCTTCAGTACCACATTATCCTCTGGGCTTCAAACAGAAGGGACCTGTCTGTAAGTGTTTTGGTTGTGGTGTTAAAAAATAAGAGTGCAGCAAAACACATGCAACACTACCCAAGATCCGTTTCAGCCAGTTTCCCTTCTTGTGGTGTTGCTTCCCCGTGACTGTTCGGTACACACAGAGCGTGGCTGAGGTGGTATATGTCTGCCTTCCACTAGAGAGTGTCACAGAGTTATTTGAATGAATGAAAAAATCCAAACGGATGCATTATCTGCTTTGTTGTAGGTAAAATGCAAAGTGGTGTGACCTCAAGAACAGGAGATAGGTGTGCCTACCTACATGTTTTCCATTTTCTACCACTGCAATTTATCCTTTTCTCTGCAGCTAAAAATGAACATAGTGCAGGAGGTAGCCACGTTTTAATACACGCCAGTTTTTTCTCCATTTGACAATGTGTACGCATTAATGTTATGGTAAATATATAATCTGATACTTTTTGCTCTCTTTTGTACTCAAATCTGTACTTCAAAATGTTAGCATAATTTTGGGGTCGATTATCATGTGCATGTTCCTAGCACAAGGCATTGGCAAATAGAGTTTAGATTTTGGATCAGCCTATGTAAAATTCTACACATGGGAATCTTGGAAAGAAAGTTGCAGTCCATTAGCAAATTCTCATACCTGGACTGAAGATGTATATGCATAAGTAGAGAAATTGAAAAATGGTGTTAAGTAGTCAGAAAGTCTCCAAAGGGAGATCTGGACAAGAAGCTACAGTAATAGCATTAGATGGCTATTATTATAAAAAGAAAAAGAATAACTTAAAAGTGAGGACAATAGTAATACTCCAAATGCATAAAGTAATTTCTTTAGGCCCTGAAATTTTATATGGAAGTGCAAACACTGAAAGTATTGTTTTTCAGGTGTGTAATGTCATTGAATAACTCCCATTCCTTTTTCTAAATGAAGGAGTACCCATGAAGATACTTTATTTAAAATAATAAATTAAAAATGCAAATATTGTGCTGACCACTGTAGTGCTTAAAATGGGGTTTAATTCTCAAGGTCAATTTAGGTGAACTCTTCTGTCCCTGAATTCCAGCAAACTCTGCAATTCAGCTGTTTTCTGTTACAAAGGACAGATCCCTCCTTTCTTCCAGGTTTGTGGTCCATAACGAACATCTTTGTCCGGTGTACACTGTTTTCCTTCTGCTTTAATGAATGTGATACCTCAGGTGACATCAGCTGAGAATCTGTCCTTCGATCCCATCCTGTCCCCTCATCTGGGGACATACAGAAACCTAAGCAGGCACACTTTTATTCCCAGATGATTTCCAGATCATAGGAAGAATTTTAAAGGCTCTGGAAAGCTCAAAGACAGCAGAAGCAGCACCAGCTGGGCTCAGAAGCTCCACTTCCTTACCTTTTCCTTGAGAAAACAGGGGGCTAAAGGGATGAATAGGGGGGCTAAGATCCCTCGGTGATATCGGCAGGCATTAACAGACCACAGCTGAAGGGGTCTTGAAGACCTGAGTGCAGAGTGATAAAAAGGGATTTCCCTTGAAGTTAAGACAAAGCGAGTACAGTGAGAGCAATTATGTCAGATCCTACTATAGTGAGGTGAGCAGTAAGCTAGACTTGTAATGTCATTAAGAAAGTGTAAGGTCCTGAGAGTTAAAGATCCTGTGATACATCTTTATAAGGTTACATGTACTTATCTGTGACAATCTCAGACTTTGTTCTTAAAAACTTTCAATTTGTTTTAGCTATTTAAATATCTCTGCAGTTAGCTCACCTCTGTATTTCCACGCTTCCCTACTGGAAAGGTGAAGAAGTACAAGTAATATAATCAAATCTATTTGATTTTGTTAAAATGAGCTTGAGCTGCTACTGCATTGGAAGGTAATACAGACTGTTTCATCCTTTGAGTGCTTAAAATTGATTTGGGGGTCTTCTGAAATTTTTGCTGTTAGTTCTGTTTGGAACATACATATATTGGAGCAAGGGAGGGATTTCCCCATTATCGTCTGACATTCATTGCTAAATGAAGGGAAATGTACAGCTGTGGACAACTAAAAAACAATCCACCGCCAGCAAGCAGTTTTTAAGTATAGAGGGGTGGATAATAATAAATTACGAAAAGAATCCCCATGTTGCCAACCTGAGCAGATACTGCTCTTGCAGTGGCAGCAGGAGAGGCAGCTCCTCAGTCTAGCATTTGCTCCTCAATCCACCCCATCTCCTAGGGCACCTATTAGTGAAAATTAAGAAAATCGCTAATGTATATTTTTTCTAAAAAGAAATGGAGAAAGTCTACAGGTGAGCTTTAAAAAAAAAAGTTTATGAAACTCTTTTTACTGTTATTTTCTAAAATATATCGGGGCATCACACTACCATGGTTACAGGCGGAGGGAGAAGGTTTCTGTGGGTCTGCCAGTGGCTCAGCAGGAAGGTGTGAGTAACTCTCTCTTTATCTCAGTTTACCCTTTATAGTTAGAATTGAAATGCATCTTTTATGGACTACACAAGAATGTTTAATTAATGTTTGAGAGCTGTGAGACCCTTTATAAGGAGTTGCTCTTTATGAAAGCAAAGACATATTTATTAATAACCAGGTGGCTGTTTTGCACTTTGTCTTCTCATAAATAGTACCCTAAAGAAAAAAAAATACGAGTAGAAATATTTTTAGGAGCTTTTGGATAAGAATTGCTACCTCATTACTGAACCGAAGTAACTTTGAAAGATGGCTTATACAGCCATACTATGTGCACTTTTATTGCATGAGGGATTTCTAATAGTCAACAGAAGTTCCTTCCTGAGGACCTGGACAGAGTGTGATCTAACTTTTTCAAGTTAATCATGAACCACAGAGCAAGCACTGAGTAAACTGATAGCATAAATTGAAAGGTCACCGCCTGTATTGAGAGAAAGGCTGTAGTGTTTCCCTCTTAAAAGAGACATGACAATTCATTTTGATCTCTGTCATAGAAGTATAGATGACTGAAGGCAAGAGCATGCTCAATTAGAGCTCAGCAAAAGGAACTGGGTGCCTCAACATGCACCTCTCGTGTCCTCACCACTCCTGTGCCCCTCACAGCAGAAAGCAAATGCAGTCTCAGGCTGTGTCAAAGCTCTGTGTTCATCCCTTTTCTTCGGCTGCAATTCATTGAATCTTTGATGGTTTGACTTATGTGTGTACCACAGTAGGTTTGGGGGAATCTCCGTGAGGAAAAGGCTTGCAGAAATGTCTTTATTCTCCTTTAGATTTCTCACTGGATCAAAGGATTCCTTAGGCCTTGCACTCAGTGTAACATGGATACACGTGTGTATTTGTCTGTCATGTACATAACTGATGGGGCAGCAGAAAATGGAGCTTGGAAATATTAATATCCAAAATGTATTAGTGTTTGATCATACTAGCAGAATCTGTAAGTGAACAAGAGTGTGACTGCGTCAGAATGAGATGATCATCCAGAAATAACAGAATTTGTGTTTCAATATGAGAAAACTGTAAAGGTTTAAAGGCAGGATGTGTGTTTATCTGTTCTTTTTTTTTTCTTTTCCCTGAAATCTCTCTTTGTGCCAGGTATTGTATATTCTCCAGTCGTTAGAGCTGCTAGTTTAAACAGGAATAGATATGTTTAGAAGCATATTCATGCTGTACACTCCAGGGCAGGTGAACACTAAATTTACCTCCAAGTGCTTTAAATGTCAAATAAGATTAACCATCCACTAATCCGTCTAACAATTCACTAGAATTTCTGCTCTCTGGCAATGATTTTGCATAATAGACAAGGTAGCCCCTTTGCTGCCTGATAGTTGTTCAGCATATGGCCAGCAAAAACAAGCGCGTGTTGGATGATGGGGCCATTTTACATGCAATGTGCTGTTCCACATAACCTTTTCCTTGATGAACAGCAAACATTGCCCAAAGAATCCCACAGAAGAATCACTAAGTGGTTTACAGAAGTTAATGGCCAGGCACTAATGTACCCACTTCTATATTTAGATGGAGAAAACAGTGATATGTGTGTTTAAACACCACAAATGTTGCTAGATTTTTGCAGAAATAAAGGTAAGAACAAACTATGATACCTGAAAATTTGGTCCACAACTAAAAAAAGCCAAAAAGAAGTGAGGGAGGAATATTCTTGTTTGCCCGTATAGCAAGACTACTTAAGTGTAGCACAGTTCTTCCTGGTTCATGGAAAACCAGGTTCCCTGGTTCCTCAGCTTCAGGAGTTGAGTTGTAATTCCTGATCTATAGCAACAGCCAACAGGAGAAGGAAATGAACATTGCACGGGGATTCAAATAACTGTAGAAGAATACACTGGATTTTGGAGAAGAAAAGGGACCCCCCCTCTGAATAGGCAGAGAAGTCAAATCAATTAGATTTTCCTGAGACAAAACAAAGCATATGTTTATTCAGAGTTGTCTCATAGTCCTGGGAGAAATTTGAATTGGAAACCATATTAAAAAAGCCATCTGGGAATATCTTGCAAAAGACATCTTGATGTAAAGAAATGGTATTATTGCCATTGGCCTAAGGAAGGTCTCTCATCACACTTGACCTTGGGATCTAATTAATGTACTGGGAAAAAAGTTGTTATTACTACCTATTTAAAATATAAGCAGGTGTTAGTAGTATTTTCTTAACACAGTCTTTTGTTTCAAACCTTGATAATAATTATATTTTGGAGAAGCACAAAAGCTTGAATTCAGAAGGAAAATATTATCAAAACATTGAACAGGACAGTTGGATACTTTAAAAATTGCAGGAAGGTGAATCACATTAAAAAGTGCAGCGCACAAAAAGGGCACGGATAGAGAAGTCGGTGCTGTTTAGGGCAAGGGAAGGAAATAAGCCTTCAGCTGTGCTGATTGTGCCAGAGGTCTCTGCGCCACGAGGCCAGGGAAGGGAGCCGGCATGCGAACGCCTGCCCTCCGCCGCTGCACTGGGAGTGCTTTCAAAAGCCTGTGGTCTGTAGTCCAAGAAGGACTGTATTATTCAGCCAAATATTCCAACTCAAGCAGAGAGAGATTTCCCACCCTGCATCCAAACAAAATGAAGTCAGCTTCGACTCTGCAAAATGTCGATGAATTCTTCAGAGTAAATCAGCCCTGTCAGTCTGATGCGGAACTGTCACCTACTTGTGACATAATATAATATGAAATGATATTGAACAACATGCGTTTGGCACTAAATTGTTAGCGGGTTTTAGCTTTGACAGCAGCAAGTTTATTGCTTTAATCCCAAGGTCTTTTAACCCTCTTTGACATAAATTGAGGTTGGCTTTTGTGAGAAAACTCCACTTCACTCTCTCTTCCTTTACCTAAAACTGCTTTTAACAATTTATGCTCATACATCAGACACTCATTTTGAGTGACAAAAAGAAAAAAGATCTATTAGAATAGAAGGAAAAAAGGGTCAATTTAGGTTAAGCAGTGTATGTCTCTTTTGGTAGGCATGTCACAGCTTTCTTCAGGTGAACGTGAATTTTAAATTGTAATAATGTATTGCTGTAGCAAAATAAAACAAATCTGTGACAAGAAGAGAGAATAAGTATTGCAGGAGAAAGGCTGATAACCTGCAACAAGACTGTTCTTCCTTTTTTTGATGCAATTTAATTTATTCCTGAGCCTGGGTCCATTTTGAAACTTTTCTTCAAAAAAAGATCAAAGGATTTTATCCTTTATCCAAACATTGTAGAGAGACTAGCTTAGCGAGGGTCACATGTAGAAATACAGATGTATAGAATAGATACTACATACACACAGTTTTGCTGAATAGTATAGCTGGCTGATAGCACATAATTTAATATTTAACTTTTTTGAGACACCTTGTTTAGTTTGATAAGTAAGTACACGTTGTCATCGGTGCTCTGATAATCCGGTCACAGAAATACATCATATATGAACTATAACATCAATAACGTAGGACACTTTTATCACCCTTTTTTTTCTATCCTCAATTGCTGTATGATGCCCGTAGTGTTTCTTTGAAATAATTTCTTTATTACATTTAAAGCTCAGCTGAATCTGCCTTTGAACTGTGTAATAATGGAGAGTGAACACATTCGCAGCATATTTGCAAATATTTTTTTTAATGTTTTCTTTGTTCTCGCATAGGGAAGATTTTATATATATATGGTTGATGGTTGGACTCGATGATCTTAGAGGTCTTTTCCAACCTTAATGATTCTATATTATTGATCTACCATCATTTTTACAGAAGAGAAAAATAAGGAAAATATTAGACTAAAGGGAACTTGTGTTTCTCTCCAAGTGTGAGAATTTTAAAAATTTTTATAAATTGCACTTTTTTCTCTTCTAAAAATCAGATTTTTCTGTTTCTCTTATTTTATGTAATTTTTCTTATTTATGTTATTTCACTGTTGTTATTATCTATAACTTGCTCATAGGAATTTTGCTCCTGGCTAATGTTTAATATATAAAAAAGTTATTCCATGATCATAAAAACTGATATAATCTGTGATCTCCTGCGGATTTATGTGTTTCTCTTACACCCCTGCCCACAGCAATAACCTCATTTCCTTTTGGCTTTTGGCATCCCCTCCACTCCAAAATCTTCAACTCCCTCTTCATAACCCCTCTCTCCTCTGTGTCTTCCAACTCTTCTACCATAATATCTTCAGCTGGATGTCTAGAGCTGACTGCAATGTACTGCTTCTCTACTCAGTTATGTTCCTCACAGACGGAATACAAAATTAATACAAGTTAATAAATAGAAATGATAAATAAACTTCACTGGATTTTTCTTTTGGGAACTCCATCCCCCAAATCAGGAAAATACCAAAATAGAAAAAATGTTTCCAGACCTTCTATGACAGATAGTGTTATTTTGCTTCCTAGTTACATTATATAGAAATTATAATAATGTTTCTATAGATTATAACCTATAGCATTCTGTACCCTAGAGATACGTTGATAGCTATGTTATATTCTAAGCACATGTTGCTATACATCAAGATTAAGCCAAAGTAATATTAATTTTGAAGGTCGCCCACATTTTTCCAGCCTTGGCTGGAAAATCCTTCTTCATCCTTCTTCTTATGTGTCCTTTGGTTTGAATGCGGGATATGCCTAGCTGGTGATGCAAATCCTGACTTCTCTAAAACCAAGGGCAGTAATTTCTTAATCAGGATTTGGCCCTACAGAGTGACCGCACCTGCCAGAGCGTAACACAGTGCCTCCACCAGGTGTTTTCCTTCGATAGGTCCTGCACCACCACAGTGCTCTTCAGCAGAGAGCATGGGAGCTGGGCTCTGACAGCATTGCTCTGACTCTTTAAGCATTTGATACCGGCAGCTCTTGCAGTTTCCCTCCTTCCGTTACAGCTGTAAGTATAAATTCCAGAGCATTTCCAAATCCTGACAGAATGAAACTTGGGGAATTGGGAAAATGGGGGTAGTGTATGAATTGTGATCTTGCCCATGCAATAAAAAGCACCATCACCGGGCATTCAGCAGCTGAACTACCCTCATGTTGTTTGTATATTTATGGACACTGTTATAACTATAGTCAAGTATGATTTAACTTTAAAAGGGATGCTGTAACATTGTTCAAGTCCAGAGCTGCCATAATCTTTTGTGGTAAATCTTCTGGTTTTTATCTAGCTTTTAAAAAGGAAGGTAATACGAAGAAATAGTAATAGAATACACAGAAGCTGCATTTACAATGACTTGCCAATCCATCCTTTTTATTTGGTTTTGCATATATGCAAACATTTCTGAGCATGGTGGTTTTGTGCGTTGTTCTCTTCTACATTGCATCAGACAGGCATCCCTTATAAAATGTAGAGATCATTTTGTAGCCTAATTCCTACAAATACCACATGTATACAATTCTGAGATTTCTGTTGCTTACGCATTTCAGTAGCACAATTTCATTCTAACGGTTATGGATGTACAAGTTACATTTGCTTTTAAAAATGAATTCAAAATAATTAAGGTTACTTTTGTTTTAAAACATTAAATGTATTCAAAATCAATATCTTATTTTGATTCTAGATGCTCTTGTGGTGCAGAACAGGGGATAGAGGCTGGTTTGGTCATTGTCACTAATTCTGCATGAGACCTTAGCTGACTTGCTTAGATTTTCTCAATCTTTTTGCTTATCTGTAATTTCCCGTCTCTTGTTTGGTTTATTTCATTAATGTTTGTAAACTGGTTTTAGATACTTACATGGAGAGTGCTGAGTAAGTATTATTTGCTGTTTGCTGTTAGGTCTGAAAGTGGACATTTGCTGCCGCTGTCATAGAGGTAACACATTTAATAATTTTCAGGTTTTATAAATAAATAATCCATGTTGATGGATATTTGGGGACAGCTATGCAATTAAATAATTTAGCTCAGCACAAATAGGGTCTTGTAGCTAAAATGTTTAATTGGAACCTCAGAAGTTTTATCATGCAGCACAGGACAGTGAAATTGTAAGTATAAAACATACCCCGACTCCCCATTTCTCAGCATTCCTGTCTTAGAAAAAAGCTGTAAGCAAGAGTAAAAGATTCTTCATTCCTTCAAGGCATTCCCTGAGGGCTTGCCTGCCCTAAATAATTATACAGCCTTAAAACAGTTGTCAGCCACCACAGTCAGGACTGCTACCTCTCATGATTTTATCGAGAATCTTGCGATAACTGCTGTGTGTCTCAGAGCCCTGCCTTTGGAGTCGTAACCCTGTAAAAGGGTCTGAGCTCACCTTGTTAAATGGATGGAAGTTTCAGAGTCCTTGTTGTTAACAAAAGCTTGAAAATGTAAAAGGAAAAGAATCAAGCTTCCAGGTGGTGACATCCTCCTGCCTTCTCTTACTGTTTTTAGAAATCCCTAGTTTTTTAGGCTGTACCTCCTAATTTCTCTTAATTTCTGCTTGTTAAGGCACTGTTGACCAGTGTCTGGCCACAGTACTAGATACCGAGTCTCACAAGAGCCCTTTTTCACCTTTCTTGTACCACTGTAGTGTTAGTATGGCAGCAGGAACAGCCGCTGCCCATCAGTACTCTCTCCATCCTGTGTTGTCTTTGTATGCAGCTAGAACGAATGAGCTGGCATTGGGATTGAGATGATCCAGCTCTGCCCTGCTCTTGAAGGAGCTCCCATTCCTTTATTCAGTGATGTCTTTTCTATTACAAATGTGACCTAAGTTTGTACAGGGACTGTTTAAATCTGTAGTAGCCAATATGGGTAACCATAACTCCATTTACCTTTATTCCCTAGGTATAACTAGGACTGGCTAATATGGAGATATAACTGATAAGGACTGTCAGGACTGGATGCAGAATTATTCTAATTAAAGCACGTTTGTGAATGGTTTAACTTTCCAGTTTAGAAGAGCTTCAGAAGAGGGAAAAATAGCCAGCAAAACATTGCCTTTGCCTTTTGGTAATGCCTAGGCCATCCCTGGTTTTTAATTCCTTCTATTCCAACCCCTCCAACACGACCGTCTTGCTCAGGAAGAGAATAACAAAAAAAGCCAATGAAAGAAAAAAAAAAGTAAATTGTTCTGCTGTTTTCTCTTACTGCGCAGCCTTTTGCTAGTGCATCTTTGACTTTGAGGTTATGGAGAGAGAGAATGTATGTCTGAAATTTAAGTTAAACCTATCCCTCTCTTTGTATTTCCTATTCCTTTCTTAGCTGCTTATCTGAGCTGGAAAATTGCTCCACTGCTACTGATAGTAGGGTTATGGAGTGCTGCTTCAATGTTTTGGTTCTAGGGAATTATTTTACCTGATTTTTTTCCTGGAATTTTATTCCATATGCTATTTAGGCTGGAAACTAAGGCTTGTTTCCCTAGGCAAGTTCAAGTAGGTAGACTGCAAAAGTTGGTAAATTAATAAATGATATTTCTAAGCAGAGGATCGGGGGTGGGGGTGGGGAGAGTAATTGTTGCTTTTATTCCTAATTGAGGAATTTGTCTTTATGGAAAAACTTCAGGTTGAAAAATTAATTGATTCAGTTTGTTAATTCCAAGCTAAAAATGACAAATTTCTATTAGGTGACCGCTCCCACTTTCTTTGGTTGTCCTGCCATCAATAGTCCAGCCTCCAAATGGACCACAGGACCTCTGACAGACTAGAGAGATATGGGTTGGAGAGGCTTCAGGTTTTAGCTTTTCATGGGAACAAGGATATGCTGCCTCTGCCCATATTCTGCTCAAGCAGAGCTCCTGGCACTGCTGGGATTGATTGCATTTACACAGTGTTATCTTGATGTGGTGTGCATATACGACATAGCGCATGTAACCAGAATGCCCACGGTCATAATTAATCACTGCTCAGATTAGAAATAAGGAGAAAGGGATATTTTTCTGTTTAGCTGCTTTTCTTGGCCCATGGCTTGCCTGACCAGAGCTGACCAGGTGCAACCAATAGCTGGAATCTAGTCCTAAAGCCAAGTGTCTCTGTTTTGAGAATGGGGGTGAATGAGTCCTTATACAATCTTCCTTTCACTGGGGAAAAGTGTCTGGGGATGGCTGATGTAGTATCCCCAGACAGCTCACTGGAGAAGTTGTTCTGCATGTAGTACAAATGTACTGTAAGGTTTTTTTTCAAAATTCTTAAAGCTTGGAATTCTTCCCATCATTGTGGGAATTTATTTGGTGCATGGGTGATTTGGATGCATCTCATTTTTTCCTTTGTTATTTAAAAAAAAAAAATGCACTTAGGAATGCCTATGTGTTTTATCTAGAAGAACTCCATCATTAGCAC